>NW_010105384.1:39816-44553 GCF_000699245.1 Pterocles gutturalis | reverse complement strand
TCCAGCGGTGCTGCACGCTGCTGGTTGCCTACGTGTGCCTTGTCGCTGTTTCGCCGCTACAAAGGGACGCCGCTCCTATGTACAACGCGGGAGGATTGCAAGCCGGGGGAAAGGGGTGCTGTGCTGCAGGGGTAGCCCCGAGGTAGCTGAAGCTCGTATGTGCTGCTGCTTCCCCTACACCTCCGCCCCCCCCCCCCGATCCAAGTACCATGAAGTCTAAATTTGGCTTCTTGAAATCGAGCTGCCTAACAAGCAGGTCGGCTCCCCCTTCTTCATGAGGGCATGTCATAGCAAAGTGAGGAATTGGGAAATTTTATTTTTAATATGGTCAGAAAATAGGGTTTGCTAGAGGCTTTAAAGCTTTTGCTTTTGCCCAGAATTTACAGTGTGGGGTTTTTTTTAATAGTTTCACATCTGTTCTTTCCTCTGTGCATGTATGACAACCCACTGACATGCTTAAACTATTTGAAATATTTTATCTTTTAGGTAGTTAATTCTATTTCAAAATTAAGTCCCAGGCATAAACAGTGAAACTGTCCATTCTTGTGATATCACAGAGAATAATGTAATGCCCCCTTAACTTCAAATTGTTTGAAGGATCTTAAAACTTCTTTATTGAGCTCCTCATTCCCAGGACCCCCATTGTTGGCTTGTATTAATGATGAATTATTGATATGCAATAAAAACACAAATCACTGCCCAGGTACGATCTTAACCAAAAAGTTTACTGTACTGTCACCAAGGTGTCAGAACTGTGCCAATAGTTCTACAATAAAAATATATCAGAAGAAATGTAAAAAAATTGTTTTTTAATACAGATTTTTAGAGTAGGTGGAGGGGAAAAATCAATGCTTTTCAAACACACACAAAAAAATCATTTAGATCCCTTATTTTCAAGTTATGTTATATATGGCTTCAATATGTAAAGAAAATGCCTCACCTGCCTTAAACTAAGATAATTAATTTGAATATCTAACATTTTTTTTCCCAATTGTATTTAAATATGTGACCTTAATAAGAAAGCTACAGCAGTTACTTCACCTCTGTTAACTATATTGAATATCTTGCCATCCGTGAGCTGATCCAAGGAATGTGTGGCCAGCAGAGAAAGGAAAGGTCTTGAAATGTTTGGGCAAAAGCTGCTGGGTGGAACTGCAGATGCTTTAAAACACGGATCACATTTCTCTGAATTGTCACTCCACAAGCTATCAGAAGAGGATTCCTGCATGACTCCTGTCTGGTAAAGCAGTGGGTAGAACTTCAGTTATCTGTCCTGCATTGTTTGCAAATACAAACTTCTTCAGGGTATTTGTAGATGTTGCCTAAATCCTCACCTGAAGGAAACAGTGTTTACAACAAAAGTCTAAGACTGCTTCAGGGGCTTATAAAGAGGGAATGTTTTAACCCCTAGATACATCTAGAAGAAAAAAACATTTTGTTTTATAAAATGGTCTTATTCTAACCAATTGAATTGCTGTGGCTGCAAAAGCACTGCTGAGATCTGCACCTAGTATATAAATTGATCACTGTGAAAATTCAAAACTATTTATTGTAAAGATTATCCTGGGTGGAGTGTTAAGGAAGTCCTGTCTCCGCAATAACACTTTCAGTGTCAACTTTACTTAGTTTATGGTGCTGTCTTGCAAGGTACCAAAACCAAGCTGCTTTTTTCTCAAGATGAGACGCAGCTATTTCTACACATTGTTAGATCAGTGCAGTTACCTGTCTTCTGGCATGGCAGAGCTGCAATCTTTGTGATTTCCTGCAGGTGTTTTCTCCTGTGCTTCCTCAGACTCTGTGTTTTGTATCGCAAACAGCTAGAACGACAGGATGAAAAAGAATGCGGCAGCCTGCAACTGGAGCAGCTAATTACAACTACAGCACAAGTGACCAATATTGGTGTGTAAGGGCTGCAATTAGGTGGTGGTTCCTAAAAGAAAAAAACTAAAGTATTTATAATTTTATTATTATCTAATAATAACTAGTAACAGTTATGTGCTTATCTGAGTAATGAAGAAATGTTTACTCAACAAAGACGTAATAAAAAATAAATCACACCCATTTGAAAATCCATGAGGTAGCCCCTTTTGAAATCACGGTGCAAAATAGGACAAGAAAAATTAATTATCTCAAATGAGACAGTGCTGGCAGTTACCATCCTGAAAAGCTGTCTTATCCTGGGCTCAGGACGCTTTCCTGGTTCATCTCTGCTTTCCGCTTTGAATGGCTCTCTTATATAAAGCCAATATTACTATTTTTGCTTTCAGGTCACTTCTGATAGTGTTGTGTGGCTATGAAAAAGATGAAGACAAAAAATTCCTCTGTTTATAATTTTAGAGAATATAATGTGTGCCCTCAACCTGGAAATGTCCCAGGAGAGTACTTGAACTGCCTGCTAATGCCCTGGTTGGGGTGGCTGGTACACGTCCCACTCTAACGTGCAATTAGGATGCTGCCAGCAAGGCTGCACAAGCGCTGAGAAGGGCTCGTGGATCCCACAGCCTGAAGTGCGCTGACTCTTCTTTGTGCCCAGCCATCACAGCTGATGATCTGTAACCAAAGTTAAACAGCTGCAGTTCCAGCTAAAGACTCAGCGGCTCTCTAAACTTCTCTGCTTATCTGTCAGGTTGAATGTGGAAGGCCTGATAATTTCCAGGAGTACTCACTGTCATAATGAAGCTAGATTTTTGGTGTCATTATTGAATTATGCTTTTCTTTTCTTAAGCTTGGCTGTTCATGTTCCCTAGCAACATTGCTATCAGTGCTGCTGGCAGCAGCTGCTTCTCGTTGTGTTCAGCCAGCTGTTTATTGTGAACAGGCATCTATACCATGCTTAACTCTCAAAATAACTGAGTTGCCTTAGTGACAGGCAATTTATAAACTCATCCTGAAGACTCTGCGGGGCGCCAAGAGTGGATCAGTAGTTCACCTCATAGGTCCCATCATTAACCTAGGAACTTGCAGTGCAACTTGTACAGTCAACAAAGCTTGTCTAATTGTGTATGTGCTTCAAAATGATACATGTTAACACACTTGTGCTGTAAAAGAGCCCAGTGTTGAGGCCTCCAAATCCCAAGTCCTATTATTAAAAGAAATGGAGTTCAGCGGTCGGTCATGCTGAAAAGTTCTGTTTCAGCTTGGCTGCCTGGTTTTGTTACATGATCCCAGTACTGTGCACAGGTACTTCCAATTACCGCAGCATATCTAAAGAAATGGATGTTTATTTATATGACCAAAATATACCGCAAAGTAAATCAGCTTTAGAACTGCAAGCTGATTTCTGTATATAGTCGTACACGGCAATAAGTTATATTTCCATGTAAACATTTTAGCTAGGGAATGTGCCAATGCCCAGAAGTAGCTAAACAACAATATTACAAATTAGACATTTGCCTTCCTTATAGTAAAAAAAAGGTTTTGCATTTGCCTAGGACTACACTGAATATACCAGGAAAAAAGCAACACAGCTCCTGTAAGGAAAGTCAGTTTGCATGTTTCAAAGCTGACATATTCTTGCAAAAGTTGGTTTAAAAAAATTAAAAAATAAAAATGACAGGCTGGGGTTCCTCACACCTAAATCTAGGCAACAGAGGCATTTAGATTTATTGTTGCTCTACAGTCTTTATGCAATCAAGAGAAACAAGTGGGCTGTTTCACCCTTGAAGCTTCCTGTTGACTTCATGAGGCTGAAGATCACTGTTTTCTTAAGTAATGTGATTCAGTCCTTTTCCTTCTAAGGGAAGTAAATTACAGCAAAGGAAGAAAACTTAGGGTCTAATTTTCTCAATGCCGAATTAGTGAAATTTACTTGTGGATAGCATGAGGATCATGTAGCAAAATTCACATATAACTTAAACCTTAAGCAAGCAAGAGATTGCTCTGACATTGTGAACAGGTCTAGTTTCTAATATTATGAGTGAAGTCTCCTTATAGTCATTACAAATTCCTCATGGCCTATAGTTTTTAAATAGAGTTTCGTAGTAAGACTAAAACTGGGAAAAAAGTGAGTTACTATTAGTCAAAAGTTAATATTATGATTTTGTAGCTATGGTTACTGGAATAGTGTATTTGTTAAGAATTTATAGAAAGGATCCCAATGTTTTCAGCTGCCACACCAGAAAGGCAAGTGCTGCAACATGGACTATAGCTCAGAATCCCTCCAGCCTCAATTACAGGAACAGAAGCATTTTATCCCAAAGAGACTGCTGCTTTCAGTTTTGAAGTGGAATTCATAAAAATTATGTGCAATTATAGAAAACACTTAGGAAGAAAAGATGATAGGTATATCCTAAAAAAAAGACTAAATATTCCATATTCTCCAGTTTTATAATACATAGATATTCTTACTCTTTAAAGTGATGAGATTACAAATCTAAGCCATTTAATTTTGACATGTACATGTTAAATTTAGGACTACTCAAACCAGTTAGAAAATAATCCAAGTTGTTTCTTCCAAAATAACTGATCACGAGAAACACAGATATGAAAACTTATTTAGACTAAATTAGAATGTTAAAAATTCTGTAATATTGACCCATGTAATTTATTGACAGTACTTCTCATAGGACTAATATTTTCCTTGAAGACTCAGGTAAATATAGTACACATATGCTGAAGTAAGTGAAAAAATACAAAAGGAAGGAGTCAATCTGATAAAGTAATTTCTATGTTGGCACTGATTGCAGCTTGGTTTTCAATCGTCTTTGGGCTTTTTTTTATTTTTTCCCCCAAGTATAC
>NW_010105384.1:0-39805 GCF_000699245.1 Pterocles gutturalis | reverse complement strand
GCTGCAGAAGAAAAAGCTATGCAGTTCTTGTGACAAAATTTGTCCCTGTGCTATGAGATCATGTCAGATGGGTCAGCTAAAGCAGTATTCTGTCAACCTGGAAAACTGACTGGCATTCAAACTCTTATCAGAGAAGCAAAAGGAGCAATCCAGACTGAAGGGCTGGCCTTAAGACTGATTATTACCATGGTGTATGATGAAATGTAGGATTCTTCTGCATTTTGCCCCTGTATCAAGTATAGCCTCTTACTTCCTTTTCCATAGGAAAACGCAATAAGGATTAAAATATTACATTCCTTACTGTTCACTCTTTGACTTTTTATTGTTCTTTCTGAATAAAACTAAAGGTTCGGGGGAATTAGTAACACTAAGGGCTGATAAGGAGATTTAACGTGTCAGAGCGCAGAGAGAGAGCGCTCCCAAGAGACAAAGACTTTCCCACCATTGGCAATAATAATACTGTGCAACTTCACACTAATTCTGTACCGCCTTACTCAGAGCTGTCTGTTGAACTAGGAAAGACTGCATGCGTGACCAGAGACTTTGTAGAACTCTGCACAACTGGACTCATGAACAGGTGCACTTTTAGCTTTTTCCAGAATACCAGATGCTGCAAAGGTCAGGAACGCAATGGCATTGCGATAATGCAAGTTCCTGTATTAATCTCAAATGCCAGATATTAACTTTTTTTAGAAATACATTTTACAGAGTTCTCAAAGCCTTTTGGTAGAAAGTAGCTTTATTTCCTAGTTTCTTGGGGTTGGTTTTGAGCTTTTTTTGTTTGGTTGGTTTTTGTTTTTAAGAGACTGCATTGGTATTGCAGTTACCATGTCTGCCAGCTGCTGACTGTGGCAGACATGGTAACTGAGTGCTTCTTAACTTTCTGCTCCCTTCTGAAAGACAAATGCCTACTAGCAAAAACCCATTGAGCACACACCTTTTACTGAACAGGTGGTGTGGTTTGTGTGGTGGGTTTGTCTGGTAGCAGGGAGGGGCCACAGTAATGGCTCCTGTAAGTAGCTGCTAAAGGTTTCCCTGGACTCCAGCTCTGCTGGCAGCAAGGGAGGGGTTACAGTGGTGGCCCCTGTAAGTGACTGCTAAGGGTTCACCCCGACCCCCCTGCTCCAAGGGTTTAGTAACCAGGAGGGGTAGTGGGGAAGGAGTATCACCGATCTAGCCCCTGTGAGAAACGACTGGAAGTTTCCCCAGCTTCAGACTGGACCCAGGCCAGGGCTGAGCCCATCGGCGCCTCTGCAAATGACATATTCAAGAGGGGGCACGGATGTTGCCCCCATATTTAAGATTGTTGGCACGGCCCTGGGCAGGGCCCGGATCAGGAGGGCTGGCAGTCCAGCTGCCTGCCTGGCTTCTGCAAAACGACCTGCCGTAGCCCAAGCCTCTGCCATGGCTCGCCCAAGAGTCTGTTCTCCCGGGAAGTGATGAAGACCTGCGGTGGAGAGAGGAAGCAAGATTTTGAGAGAAACAGCCACACAGACACTCTGGTCAGAGAACAGGAGCGATAGGAAGGGAAGCGGCCCCGGCATTTCCCCTGCAGCATGGTGAAGATTCATGGTGACGCACGGTTTGTCCCTTTGGAGAAGACGCAGGCAGGAAGGAGGCCACCACGTAGGAATTACGGAGAAGCCCACACCAGAGCCGAGCAGTCGTCGGGGGACTGTGGCCCTGTGTGGAAAGGACTCACACCGGAGCAGTTTGAGAAGGACTCTCCCGTGAGAAGGGACCCCATGCTGGAGCCAGGAAAAACCATGAGGAGCCCTCCCCTGAGGAGGAAGGAGCAGCGGACTGACTCAACCCCCCATCCCCTGTCCCCCTGCGCTGCCAGGGAGGGGGGAGAGGGTACAGAACAAAGCCTTTGGGCTTTGGGAAGAAAGGAGGGGTGGAGGAGAAGTGCCTAAGATGGAGTTTCTCTCTCTCATTATCCTGCTTGTTGTACATAGTTCATAACTTCAATTTTTTTTTTTGTTCTTCCCAAATCGTGTAGGCTTCTTGCCCATGACCCTAAGTGGTGAGTGAAACCCTCCCTGTCCCTGCCTCAGCCCACCAGGTGTTTAACAAAAACTGTCCCTGTGCCTTTATAAACCACGACAACAGGTAAAGTAAATGCAAATATTATAATCTTTGGATTACTGTTCAGTTATTAATTCCATATGTAAAAATGTACAAATGAAATGGATGATGGGAGAAAAAGGCTGAGCCCTTGCAAAGCATGCAAGAAAGAATACGCAACACTCACTTCAGAACATTATAACAAAATGAGCTAGTGTATTTTATTTTGGGTAACAGCCAAAGAAATATCACATTTTGCCCAATATGGCTTTCTTCTAAAATTAAAAAGTTGCATATACCTACAGTTGAGTCCGCCAGCTAGAGAAAATCTGCTCTATACATCTTTGATCCACGCCAGCATCACCAGAATACAGCTTTCAGTGGAGTTTTCAAGCTGAATTCTAAGATAGAAGTTTTAAAATGTTAATTTAGAAGATTTTATATTGTTTATATGAAAACATACAAATTTTTTGTTTATACATATACTACATACAAAACTCATTGTAATTAGCAGGTATCTTAATCTGGGTATTTACCTTTGTGCATATAGCATAAAAAAGATATAGTTAGGGCTTCAGATGAAACATTAAAGTTCAAGACCTTTGTATATGCTAACTAAAACCTTATTCAAAGAACACAAACATTTTTTTCCTGCTTTTAAAAGATAAGAGATTCAGCTTAAAAATACATTCATAAAACAAAGAGACAATTTTCTCCCTGAGACTACCAGTGTGAGTTACTTTGTGGTAATCTTTGAATGAAAAAATACAAAAAAGACAACAAGCTCTATTTTTCTATATGCTGTAGCAAATTTCTTGAGCAACACTGCCATCATAAAAGGTGCAGATTGGAGAATCATGCTCATCAGCTGAAAAAAAAAATATTAATATATCAGTTTAATAAGAAAAAAAAACTTTAATAGAGACAAGGGAAGGTAATTAAGTTTTAATGAAAGATCTGTGTCTGTAGTATGTATAAATGGGAAAAAGTTGGGTGGTTAATTTTTTTTTTTAATTTCAGACATGAATTTCATCCAAAGCAGGACTACATGCTCAAAATATAGATTTCCCATTTATGCAGAGATACTTAGTACAGTATTCTAAATGTTTCAAGCATTTGTTTCTGTTAATATTCATAAAAGAATACATAACTTGTGGGAACAGTTTCTGCTTAAATTCAGGGATAAAATGCTTGATTATAACCAGATGGCAAAGTCTCATGAGCAACAGGTAAGGGGTCAACTCCCCTCCTGAACAGCTCCTGGTTTGTGGCTTTTTTCATCCTTTTGTCAAAATTACTCTGCTCTGGAGGCTAGAAGCTACAGTAGTTTTGATTTATTTCACATTCTTCCTTTTAAATGTTAAAAAGAGACAGCTTTTAAACTGCTACAAAGCACCAGAATAGAATTGGGATGCATTAAACATATCCTGCCCAAATTGGAGAGAGAGAGAGAGATATATATATACTTTGTCCTTTTACAACTTAAATTGTATTTATAGTAACCATGCAATTATTTTTTGAGGAAAAAGCTTTACCTGAAATCAAAGAAAAACACATTTATAGGAAAAAGGGGGAAAGCATTATGTTTGTTCTACCAAAATTTATTATGTAGTAATTACAAAGTTTAAAGATTCTTCCATTTTAAATAAAAATAATAGTTATAATTACACACATTATATAGTACCATGTCAAGTGATTCCAACAAATATAACATGAAGTACAGTGCAGTTTCAAATCAGAAAGACAAATACTTTCTCATTCACAGTGTTTGACAAATTACAGGAAAGCTTGTTCACATGAGGGTTTACTTAAGGTCATGCTCTTACAAACAGTCCACATCACGCTGTGCCACGAAAACAAATCATCTCTCAGAATGTGAAGTATCGAGCAAGCCACTCCTGGCGTTGGGGATCTGGTGAAGCCACTGGTGAAGCATCAGTCTGAGGAGGGCTAAATTCACAGAAAGAAGAAAAAAACAATTATCCCACAACTACACAAAGAGTACAAATGTTATGAGAAAAAAATAATATCACAGAATATTTAGTAGAGAACACAGTCTGTTTATCCATGGATTAATTATCAGTGTGCCTCAGGACATGATTTAATGTCTCCCTATAGAATCTGTGATCATCCACTCCATTGGAGAGCATCAGCAGCATGGACAAGTCAGTTCAGAAGCCACATTACAGGGTGGGCAAATAATGTTTTGGAAAACATAATTTAAAATCTCATAAACAGCTGTAGGTTTTCAAGAAGAATAAAAAGGATTTTCTTGGAAAAGCGTGACTGTAGAAGGTCCTCTTTTAGCATCCTTTTCCTGTGGTAAAGTTAATTTTCAAAAATATGATGCTCGCATCATATTTGTAGACATGTGCTCACAAAGACCGGTTGGCGACTGAACAAAAATACACGCTATTTTAATACTTAACACCGATCACAAACATCACTTGCATTGTTGTTCATGCACACATTTAAAGAATGCTAATATACTAGGAAAAATGAGACTGCTACACTGCAAACAAGATTTGTTTCCCCCTTGAACACTTAAAATTCTCACAGAACGAGCACGAGAGAATACTTAAATCTAATTTAAATTTAATTACACAAATAAATTCCTGCATCGATAAAAATCAGTAATAAAATAATCCATATTGTATTACTGGATAATACAGAACACAAACCAATTTGGAATGGAAACTCCAGCATCACAGTCCATGAGTTCATGCACATGCATGTTATAGATATCTGGGCACACTCATGCATATCACATGCACAGGAAAAAATGAGCAACTGTAATTTTTATAAAAATATTTTCTTGAAATAGACTGTTTTCCCTTACCTATTTTAGATTCTATTATTTGTTTCCTTTTATAATTAGTAGTTGCTAGGTATGTGGTCTTTCGCATTAAACCAAAAGAGAGAGTAGACAACCAGTGGCAGAACTGGTAATTACACACTGCTTTGTCAACTTAGAGGTAAGAGATCAGCACCTACTAAACACCAAGTACAGCACTTTGGTGCCTACATAGGCACATAAAGCCAAAAGATTTAAATCCTACCTCTAAAATGCCACTTTTAAGTTATTCAATTCCCTATATTAGTTTGTGAGAGAATTACTTGAGACTTTAATGCTGGTTTTGATTACTAGAAGCTCAGCATTAAGCATCCAGGCATGCACATTTCCTGTTGCTGTAGTAAGGTTACTCCTATGAAACAATTTTATATAGGTGAGGAAAGGGGAAACACAAAACATTCATGTAGCACAGAAAATAGTTTTCTTATATAAAAACCATTATCACATCATATCAAATAAAAGAAATTCTGTGCTAGTATCAATTCCTAAATGACAATCAGTAAATAGCACAAACATTTAAAACAATTGTTCATATATGTAAACAATTGGAAGCACATGAATTCTGTTAAAGTATCTAAAGAGGTTTTCAAAGTTCAAGACTTATGAAAATACGTGAGAGAATACTTCACATTTCAACAAGGTCTACAATAAAAAGGACTACTATAAAGAGGTTACAAACATAACGTAAAAATTAAAAATGCCATGAGTACTTGTACCTCTGCGAGGTTCATAAAGCAAGTGGGATTCAGCTCAATAAGAATACAAAATTTTCCTGAGTTAAGCAAAAAAAAAAAAAAAAAGATTGGTGAGACAGTGCTCACCTCAAAAACGTCTTGGGCTCTTTAGGTGGCATTGGCTGTGGTAGTGGTTTGCTGCTGTTGAACTCAATATCGTGGATGGGTGAGTTAGGAATGGGATCCAGGCGGTTAGGATGTCCATTGCCCACCACTCCGCTAGATTCCAGAGCACTTAGATTGGGGACACTCACAAACCTGTTTGCTGATTTATCATTCTTCTTCTTTTGCTGCATTAAAAATAACAAATGTAAGGAAGGCTTCTTACACCAGGATAGATGAGGAAATCTGCAAATTTAAAAGTTGTACTGATGCTTGGTGTGGGGTTTTTTTGATGGAGAGCAACTGGGACAGACTGGGCTGGGCTTTTTTTCCAATTGTAGTTTTACTATTTGCTTTGACCAGAAGTTAATATCACAAATTTTTGCAGAGAAATAAAATTTCTGATCAAGATGATTAAGCTATTAAGACAGTGTAATATCAATGAGTATATTATATGAGATCTTCCAATATAACATTTTGCTCTAAGACATTGGAGATAGGAAGTTTTCCACAAAATAGTCATTTAATCTGTTAAACTTTTAATGTTTACTTAAATCTCTTCCTGATACCAGTGAAACAGCTCTGCTGTCACATTTCAGTGCTGAAAAAAGTAAATCTCTCCAACAGGCTTTACCCCATCACTGAGGCACATTTTGGTAACTGGAACATGGAACCTAGAAAAGCAGCTACATTTCTTTTAAAGCAATTACACCCTCGTAGTCAGCAACCATTATAGCAATACTGATAAAGATAAAAAGATTACTCTATAGGAGATCAATTTCTCACCCAAGGAAAAGGCCAGGCTTCTAATGCTACTACGGCTTCCACTTCTAGACATCAGATGGCACAACTGATGATTTTTCTTTTAATACTCTCTATACTCCTTGTTACAGTATTTCAAGGGACTCAAAATACTGAACTATTTTATTTTTATATGACTATTTTACTCTCCATAACACATGATAAAAAAGAATCAGTATTTATCCTCTCTCCTTTTATAGATAATTTAATGTAGAATGACGATTCAAATAATTCAGTAGCTTTTTAAAAATAGCTGTGTGACAGAATGCGATGTGTATTTTCTGACTTCTATCAAATATTCCATGTCCACAATAAAATATTAATATTTTAAAAGCCTTATTTCCAAAAATAGGATTTTTGAATGAATGGATTCATTTATTCTCATGAATTATGTATTATTTGAATATATAATAAATGCTTTAATTCAATTACATATATGCAACCCTAACAAAGCAGCTAGTAGAAAAAACCCTTAAAGGCTCATGAAGTACACAAATTTGAAATAAATAAAGTGAAAGACAAGTGGAATCTCATGTTATTTCTATATAACATTTTCCAGCAGAATTCCTCTTGAAACAGAAGAGCTGCTCTATTGAAGGGTGGGCACGAGTTCAGAGACAGAGAGAGTCCTATTCTTTGTTTGTACTTTCTTCTGTTTAGTTCTCTGCTTGCTTTGATTTCAGTGCCTGACCTCTCCAGGGTTGGCAGATGCATGCTACTAATTGTAGCCACACTGGTGGATGTGTTTGTCAGAATACAACTCAAAATCTCCAACAACTTAACAGAAAGTTAAAACAGAAAAAGTAATTTTGAAGCATCACAGTGAAAGATCAAAGCTGCGAAGTATTAAAGTAAGATCGTCCCATACAGTTTACTTTTTGTAGTAGCTGAAGAAGCAAGAAATAACATTACGGTGAAAAAATAGTTTGGTAGAAGTAAACAACTGCACATAAAATACACCTGAGAAGTAATATACATTGTAATGAAAACTGTGTGTTAAGCACACTGTCGTTAAATCTATGTGCTTCATAGGTGGCTCATTGCTGGAAAATGTATGTTTTCCATGTAAGTGCTTAGAAAAATACTACAGTTTATACCTTATCAAAAAGACCTAAAACAATCTATGCTTCTGAAGCAGTCAAATCTGGAGAGACAAACTTCTATGTATCGTTTCCATGAAATTCATGCAAAGTATTAAGAAACTTCAGATGTAACAATGTAATACTAAACAGATCCATTGCATAAATTAGAGAAGCTGTAATACATACTGCAATGAATGTAATTTTGCATTAATATGCAAAGCCTGTAGTAACTCATAAATTCTGTCTTTTCATTATAAAAAAGAGAAGAGAATGAGATTTTCAGTTTCTTTGTAATTCATTCTCTAATAACACAGTACGTGCTTTGACAAAATAAAGTAACATAGTCCACAAGTCATGAAATGAGAGAGAAAAATGTTCTGGCATCCAAGACGATTTTAAAGCCCAAACAGTTTTAAGTGATAGAAGCATATTATAAAATATATATGAATTATCACAGTGGAAATCTGATGTTGAAGTACTTTTCCAAACACTTCAGATTTCACACAAAACACAAGCTTATATATACTTGACCGTTACATTTCACATCTTTATAAATGAGTGGTTTGGACGAACTTCCAAAATTTTCAAACAATCTTTATCACATAAAAACAAAACATTCAAATTGTATCTGGCAGTCCTGGTATTGTCTCTACTGGGCCCAAACTAGGTTCTTTTATGCAGTTATGCATAAAAGTTAGGCATCCGAAGATGGGCCTGTGAGAGCTGCTGGGCTCCTGAAAAACGTAGGAGAATATTGACAATTTGCAGCAGAGTTTGTGCAGAAGTGGGAAATACACTGATCTGACATGAAACTATAATAAGGCTTAGCTAAATAATGCAGTGTGATCTCATATAAGAGTCAGACCTCCTTTTAAAAAACAGAGCCTGAACCTTGATCACTGAAGCTCTCAGGTATCTGAGCTGCTCATGTTGTGCCCCTTGGGTTACCCTCTGCTTCAGAACCTTCCCGAGTTCTTCTGCCTCTACAGCTGGGACAAATCTCTTCCCTTTCCATGCAGGTAAAACAACCTATGGGTTAGCACAAGGAGGAAGGAATTGTCAGAGGACTCATTCTTACTGCTGAAGTGGTAAAAAGAAATAGACTTAAGGTACCCTACCACAGTCTATTCATGTTCCTCATGAAGGAATGCTGCTGCCTTTGCAAGTGACAGGCAGGCTACTATGCCTGCTTGTACAGTAGCCTTTACTGTCAACTTAGGATGGAAAGAACTGGAAATGTTTTCACTCCTGTAGGAGGTGACAATAACTGAGAACAGCTGGAGACTGCTGCCCCCACAGTCCAGACCTGGTTTGTCACTCCAGTTCTCCAGTATTACTCTTTCTTCATTCAGACTCATCCCATGCCCTTCTCATACTCTTTTCCTTCCCCTTTTTACCTTATTCCCTTCCTTTAGTGTCCCTTCTCCCTCTATCTTTCTAATGCTTTTCTGTCCTGAGCACCACCTGAAAAAATGAAATTGCCCTTGCACTTTCCAAAATAATCAGGAAAAATAATGAAACTAAAACTCATTATGGGTGTCACTGTTCTTTATTATAGGCAACAGAGGGCAGGACTGTAGCATTTCTGTCAATTTTCTATTTTGATTTTGCAGTTTTGTGAGAAGGAAGGGTGTTTTACATATCTAGCAAACTAGGGCAACAATAACAGTGGATCTCTCAACAACACAAAAGAAACAAACCTACACAAAAATAAGTAGAGACAAATGGAAAACTATGTTCCTTATTTTGGACATGTCTTATAAGAGTGATATATGTATACACACAGGCACACACACATACACATATATTTCTTTTTTTTACTATATCCTAAGTTTAGATTTCTTTTTCTTCACTTTAGCAATGAAGTCCATGGAACATACCTTCACCAATGGATTAATAACACCAACATTAGGGCTTGCATTAAACATTTTGTTGTAGTTAGTCTCCCTGTTAACTAGCTCCAGCTGATAGAACTTTTTGTCCTCCTAAAAAGAACAAATAGAAACTTCTTTTTATGCATTTTCAATCAGTTAGTGGCCAAATCTGCTATAAAAAGATCTCAACTAAATTTATGTTTGCATTTTTAAAGAAACTAGTAGTTCTAAAAATTGCATTTAATATTTAATATGTTTTATATATTATCATACGTAAATACAAAATAATTTCTATTTATGCAGATCTGTTGCAGTTCTATCCTCCTGACAGTGAGCACAGCCTAATGGATTATGCACTGGGAAAGACTCAGTACAGTTAACTTCTGATCTCTAATTAATTTGAATCTTGCTTCTGAATCAGAATCTAATCAGACTAATCTGTGTCAGGGTGTTGTGCTCTGAATTTGGGAAGATCAGTGGATCAGGAAATTGGTCTTAGAAACGTCACAGAAGAGACTATTTCTTATACAGCTTATGTGGCTGGCTTAGTCCAGGATTGGCGATAGGAGACATCTGATCAAGGTCATACTGCAATATTTTTTGTAATACTGTATTATGCTTCATAGTGCAAAACTCTCTGTGCCTAATTACTTTTACTATTATGAGTCATTGGAAACACAGGAATAATGTGTTAAAGAATATGAACAACATGCTAGCAGGATTGATTCTTTAAATACATTTCAAACACCTTGAATTAGATGGACTTTTGTATCTATCAAGATATTAAACCAAGAGCATAAAAATCTTACAATCAATTTCTTTATGAGTTGGTCCCGCTCTGCAATTAGGTCTTTCAGTTCTGAGATAAGCTGCAAGTCTTCTGGTCTTGATTCTCTGTTTTTATACTTTTCTTCCATTTCTTCTAAACTTTATAGGAAAGAAGAATACCTCCTTTAGCCCGATCCAGTGTTAAATGGTGAGTCAATAAAGTCACATCTTTGATTAGTACAAAAGCAAGGTCAGGGAGTAAAAACAGAAGACAACTTTCTTATCACCTTGATGTAAAATAATTAAAAAAAAAATCAACCATAACCTTTGCTCCAGTAACTAATCATCTGGGCAAAATTCTAAAAAAACTTAACATCCTTCTTGTGCATGCAATACTAGGTGTCTGAAAAAAGGCCTTTTGGAAGTCATACTGAAAACAGGGCATTCAAAAAACATAATATGGACAGTAGAATTAGAGAAGACATAGCCAAGATTGATTCTTATGTAAAACACATGGACTACATTGCATTATATTTAATATTAACATAAATTTTAAAAGCTGGCAATTCACTTTCTTGATGAGGACAACAAACAGTATCATATATCTTTTTATAAATGACTACTCTGAATAAAGATCTGTGCTTGTGATACTGGAGAAACTGGATAGAAAGAGAAGGCTGGCATCATCTTCCTCAGTTCACGTGGAACATATTGGGACAAAGGTATCCAAGAACAGTGAAGACTAATAGGTAACTAACTCCTCTCCACAAAAGCAACTTAGTACCATTAGAGATGAAATAAAGCAATGAGCTGCAAAAGAAAAGCAATAACACTTGGATATTAGGATATCTGTATTAAGAGAAATGTAACAATTGATAAACATTTGAAAAAATTGGAGGAATTTTGAAGTGCCTGGTGGGAAAGCATTAAAGGAGAGAATTGAAATAAGCCAACTCAGAGAGCAATTGTACAAGTAACTGCATACATCTCCTTGTTTTTTCTTAAAGAACAAGTTTGGAAGACATGAAAATTTCAAATGACTTTTTCCCTCCGAATCATAATGTTCACAATGCTAAACATGGTTCCAAAGGAAGCTACTAAAATAGTGGTCTCGCATATTCAGGCCTCATGTAGATTAGTGAACCTAAGGTGTTTCAGAACACATTCAGGAAATTTAAGAAACGTAATGAAAAAACTAAATTAAAAAGGCATCCCAAACAAACCCTCAGAAAAATCTATGAATTAAAGATGTCTAAGCAGCTCAGACTTAATTCTATAAGACATCTGGAAGTAGACATAAATTCTCACTTTAGATAAATATTTTCCCTTCAAAAGGAGCTATATGATTTTTACATTGAGTTGCATCTGAAAAAAACAGTGCATATTAAACTATATTTATAATTTTCAAATAACCTGTACATAATCTAAGGAAAATATATAATGTATTTACATAAAGCATTACGAATGTGAACAATATGACACTCTTCATTTGCAGAAAAGGCATTTGACTCAGCAGAACAGAAATATGCCCAGCTGGCTTAATTTTTGTGTATGCATTTTGTGCTGGGTTAAGCTATTGTATACAAATCTCCAGAGTATAGTACAGTTATGCACAGCTGTCATTTTATTTTCAGATATTTCAGAGAACTGTGTTTTTTCTGTTTCAAAGAGATATGTAATTTAAAGACTCTAGTTGTAGAACCTAATTAATGATACCAACTCTCAATTACTGTAAGATTCCATTTCAAAAAACATTTACAAGGCCATGCTTTAGGTAGGGCAGAACCTGGAAACAGGTTTACGTAAGAAATAGCTGCACAGAACTCTTCCCATCCCCCTCCCCCCCAACAGAGTTTCCTCTTTTGACAGTTCCTTACTTCAATGAAAATAGAGAGAGATAAGACACTGAAAGCCAGGTCAGGGTTCCCTGGATAATGTTTGCTCTCTTTAGGCCAGTGGCTGCTTCCTCACAGCTTTAAACTGAGCAAGAACCAGGAGTGGGCAACCAACTAAATTCAGAAAATTTCAGGACACTGAAAACCAATCAGCTTCATGGGGGGAAAAAACGAGGGTGAACAGTTCCAAAACATCGTTCTGATGGCTGCTCATAGGCATGTTTCTCATACAAGTTAAATGCAGTAAAGAGGAGGTACTTTACACCTAACTTACTGAATGGAAGTTACCATGTTTATCAGGGCACAAGAGTGTGCATGTGGACAATTATAAGGGAGTAAGAACTAGAATTTTATACCCATCTTCATGGAAGACAATTTCTGACAGCTTATTATCAAGAAAGAATTAGATGCATTTGGGTTTTATTGTCCATTTTTAATTGATATTTACTTAAGGTTTTCTATCATGTACTTAGGAGCAATTATTTTCTCTGCCATAAATCTTTCATGCTGCAACTACTAATCCCTCAGTGACAACTTTGTGTCCGGAAGCCCTCAATCCACCATGAAACTTCAGCCAGAAACACTGACCAAATAGGTTTAAACCCAGGTGACATTTTGACTCAGAGGCACTCTAAATATTCAGTTATTGTTATGCTTATATGTTCCACTTCAGACACTAATTTTCCTTATGTTAGCAAAAGCGAAAAACTTTGCATCACTTGTGCTGTAATCAGACTTCTTTATGGCAAATATTGTACTGTTTATAAACTTGTTGAAGAAACACTTGTGTTCTCAAAAAAGATGCATTAATGTTTGAGAAAAAACATTTGAAATAATGTTTTCTCCTATTTTTTTAAGAACTGCACAGATGTAAGATATTTCCTACTTGAAATTTTTCATTCTCAAATGCCTAACAATTGATCTCAATAAATTCCCCTAAAGCTTATAGAATTGTGTTGCCTAAACGATGCAAGATTAGGCCCCAAACTTGACTGAGGTTTTTGCACATCTGCATCTCTGCAATATCTTCAGCAGCTTCTGGTACCAGAATAAACTATTCATTCAAACGCAGCTACATACAAACTTTTTGAATGCAACAAAACTTACGAAATTTGTAAAGCTGAATTAATTTCCTTGAGCAGCTCTTGGGTCTTATTAAAATCTGCCAGCATGCTTTGTTTCTCTCTGATGTGATCTGCTGTCAAGACATCCAGCTCTTTCTCATGTTTCTTGCTTAAATCTTGCTCATGCATCCTGTTCAATTTATTTTGTGTTAAAAAAAGAGTTATTCTAAAATCAGACTCGTTTGTTCATCATGATTTTCTGCCATGCTTCTAATGGCTTTTACACAGTATCAGACAACACAGAAGGAATTACTGATTCACCAAAACCTGCTACTTACTGTCCTCCAATCTTCTAGCTTATTTCATGGAAAATGCATCTCCTTTAATGCTTTTTTAAATAAACAAACAAAATGAATTTAAAAAAATCTGAAAAACAACACTTGAGCAGACTGTTTCTATAACATGCCAAAACATATCACTGAAACGCAGCTTAACTGTATGGTAATATTCACTACCTTTACTAATAATGGGCATAGCTTTTTCTAAAGAGGACTAAATGATATAGAACATAACTTGATTAAGATGATAAATTAAAAGCTGCAAATGGTAAAATCTCTGAAGTAAAACAATACATGAAATAATTTGAGTTTAGAGTGGAAAAATTCATACCTGATCTGCTGGTTGGATTCACTGCGTATTCTAAGAACTTCTTTCCCTTTAAACTCTAATTCCTTTGTCAATGCACTTATATTTTCATGAAGATGCAGAATCTCTTTGTCCAGTTCAGCTATATGATGGTCTCGGTGTCTCAGTTCATCTTGTAGATCTGATATTCGGCATAAAAATTCTTTCTCCTATGATATAAGTAGCAGCAGCAAAAGATATTTTAAATAGACTTGTCTTTCAGAGGCAGAATACTTGCTTTTGGAAGATAACAACTGAGCAGAATTTTCTCTTCAATAGATATTTTTTTCAGTTTTTGATGCTGACACAAATTATAATTAAAACTGAGGGGGTTTTTTATTGTGTACAAATAAAGAAGAAATCAAAGTTATGTAACAATTTCCATTAGTGAGAAAATTTAAAACCTGTCACTGTCAATGCCTGTTAAAGTTTGTCTAACTCATCACATTTTCCTTTTGCCCACATATGTAACAAAAAAACAGATACTGCTAAGAACCAGGAAGCTGGGCATTTAGCATCTGCTACCTTTTCGACATATGATATAGAGAAATTGTTTTTCCCTATACAGCCCCATACAATGGAACGAAATAGCTCAAGATGTATGCCCTGCACCAACGAACACTGATTCAGAAATCTCCTATCTTACCTATATATGAATATAAGGGTCATAAATATGTGTTAAAACATTTATATAGCATTTATATTCTGTCCAATAAATCAAGAAAAGTCAGTCTTTTTGCACAAGAAATTCCAATGAAGTTGACATCTGGGAAACTCATCTGAAGCAGCACATCCCAATGGTTTTGATAATGTTTCTCCTCAGTTTAGAAAAAGACAATGAAGTTGACATCTGGGAAACTCATCTGGAGCACATCCTAATGGTTTTGATAATGTTCCTCCTCAGTTTAGAAAAAGATTGTAATAAAATCAACCTTTTTCAGAGTTTTCCATTTCCATATATTCTACTTCTTACAGTTTCACAATAATTAATAACCATGTAGTTTGCACAGATAGAAAATGAGCAGATATTTCAAAGTGGTTTTACATAGAATTATGTTTTGTGCCTTCATGCATCCAGGTAATACAAATATATCCTAATGCACAAATTTTATAGTACATCTTTAAGAACAGACTTTTAAGAAAAACTCTCTACCTCCCTATAGAAGGACTATATTAAAGTTATAAGAAAAAACAGTGGAAAAATTATAACCATATATGTAAATATTTCTGAAAGATGCAAATATAAGCATGCCTCAGACCTCTCTGCATCTAGTTCAGCTCTGATCCTGTGAACTGATGAGCATTCTAACATAGGAAAACACAATTGCTTTGCCCTCAATACAACTAAAGCTCATGCTCAGCAGATCATTGTACTGAGGCCAAAAGTACATGGCATTTGGTTGGATCAAACACTTGCTCTTGTACCTTAATTTATTTTTTTTTCTGACATCTCTTTTAGGTGTCTTACTCTAGGCTTAAACAACACACAACTGAAACTACATCCTCCTAAATCCTGCGTGTTTTCCTTCACTGCTGACAGCACCACATTTCTGCCTCTAGTGCTCAAGCTTTTAAAACAGCAAGGAACAGAAAAAGAAGGGCTCATCTCTGAC
Organism: Pterocles gutturalis; assembly: GCF_000699245.1. Lineage (NCBI taxonomy): Eukaryota > Metazoa > Chordata > Aves > Pterocliformes > Pteroclidae > Pterocles > Pterocles gutturalis. The sequence goes on along the minus strand of NW_010105384.1, from coordinate 24,267 downwards.
TGTCTGTTTCTGTGTAAAGACTATATCCAACTAAACCTGTTTCCTCTTTTAATATATTTCTAAAAAACACTCCACCTCCTTGGTGCTGGACTATCAGTAAATCAATCCTGAAAAGCCTACTGTGTAGGTAAATAAACAAGTAATTTTCTTGTTTTTGTATTTTCAGGAGTCTGGCTTCCTGTCAATAGAGATGAAGCTTTGAATTTTTAGTTACTACAGGAAAAAACTGATTGTGTATAAAGGCAAAAATGAAAGATAAAAGTGAATAACCAGTTTGTTGGTTAAAGCAAAGGTAGTCCATGCTGGCTTTGGGATTTGGGTGTTAGTTTTGGTTTTGTGAGTGGTTTTTTTAAGAACACTTGCAAGCTGTTGTTCTTCTTTGCTTTCTCTAGATGCTAATTTATCTTCTCCAATTTGACTCCTGAAAAAAAAAAGATGCTAAGCTACCTCTTAACTTTGAAGCAATCATTTGGTTTTAAGCAATTGCTTCTTAGCCATGTCACTTAGGCTTCGGAGAGAAACAGCTTTTTCCTTTTTAAGTCCTGCTGGCAGCTGAGGATGAGTACAATTTTGCGAGAATCGGCACTTTCCTCCCATGGCAAGCCAATGTGCTCCCAGAGAGTTACACAATTCTGAGAGGAATCTGCCTTGATAGAGGAGCCTTTACTAGGCTTTCAATGAAGTTTGTTGAAGGAAGAAAAAGCTAAGCAAGAAAGTTTTAGGTAAACTGGTAGGGATGAATTATCTGCTGGTGCTGGTTGACTTTGAAGGATTACAAGTTTGTTGTTTGTTCACAACAGTTCTTTACTCCAGCTAAGAGAAAACAAACACAGATTATGCAATTTTATAGTCAGTTGCCAGCAGTACCACCTACCTGTCGCCTGCCAAGTTCTATGCTTCTTTCAAGCTCCATTTTGGCAGCTACCAGTTCTTGTTGATGGTTGTGCCTTAGCTGGTCAATTGCTGCTGCATGTTGATGATTTAGCTCCGAGCGCAAGGAAGCTAGTTACCATGAACAAAATGAAAAGTTTATTTTGCAAACGTTTAAACTAATTAAAAATAACAGCCCAGTTTCATCAAGTATTGCTGCTGACCTAACACACGCTGTTTAGATCAGTTAAGCAATGGTCCTGTCATTTGATTCCTGTTACTTTCTGAAACATTTCTCCATCATGAAATTTGGTCATTTATGCCTTCTGAAAAAAACTTACGGGTAAGATTTTTCAAAAGCAAACAGTTTGGGCTTACCTGTTAAAGCTTATACTGATTTTAAGAGGAACAACTAGGTCAACACTGAATGACTCTGAGATACACTACAGTGTTATAATACACACAACCATGTACATACATATATGTGCATGTATATTTGTATGAGTAGAAATAATGGTTTTTGGACCCACTTGCAAATTTGAAAATAGTATACCTAACATAGCTTTTCCTTCATCCTCCAGCTCAAATCGTAGAGTCTGAAGTTCCTGCTCCATCTCCAATTTGAAACCTTCCATAGCTTGTTTATGTGTTTCTTTCAGTGCCTGAAGTTCTTCGGAGTGTTTCTGTTGTAAACGTTCTTCTAATTCCTATGAAATCCAAATTTACAAAATTTATTCTATACCAGTTTAGGGAATTTATAAAATATTGAACAAAAGCAGGCATTGGCATACTGGAGAAATTATCTTAAAATGCTGAAAAGGAAATTTAGTACTTATGCAGATACTTTACAAATTCCAACTGTGTACATAAATTGCTAAAATGGCAACATTCTCTACATAATTCAGAACATGCCTTTTGTTCTTGCTCTTTTGTTTCTTCCATGTTCTGAAAGGCAAGGATATGGGCTTCCTGAAGTGACTTATGCCTTTGCTGATGCTCCTCTTCTAATTCCTGGATCTCCTGAGTCAGCCTCTGTCGCTCCTGACTGAACTGGGCTTGTAGCTGTTGCAAAGAGCTCTGTGACTGGGAAAGCTGCATCTCCAGATTCTGCTTCAGTAATGAGATCTAGTCCACAACAGAACAGCAAATATCCATTAGTCATTAATACTAACATCAACTCTGCAAAAAACATTCAAAAGAAGAAAACACTTGAAATTTTAAAGCCAGAATGTCAACTAAAAAGAGACAAGCAATGTCATCCATCTACTGAAATTGTTATTAATATTATATCTCAGAGATATAATAATTCTATTTAAATAGTTTTGTAAGGGTTATCACATCTGTCAGCTCATACTACAGCACTACCTATAACACAATTTTTCATGGCCAAATTTTCAAAATTTACTTCTAGGTTTTGTATAAATAAAAATGACACTATCAAGGTCTGAAATCAAACACTTGATTTTTCAGATAAACTATTCTTCAGGGGAATATCACATCAATTCTGTAAGAGAAATCCTGCAGTTGATAGGGGAGGATAGCCTGTAACGTCTGGATTGATTGACTTTTTTATCTTTTGAAATGATAGGGTCCTATCTTACTGGTAGTTTTCTTATTGAAAAGGAAATGGTAGCATACCACTCTTCATCACAAGTAAAATCTTACACTTGATGATTCCCCCATGCACTTTTTGTTGTTAGTTCAGTAATACTTTGAGAGTGATTTTTCTGCTGGTTTTCAAGAGCTAAGATCTAAGCAATCTGAGTCACAAATAGTAATTTTCTTAGAAATACCTAATTTTACAAACTATGCTTTTCACCCAAGAAGAATTTTAATACATTAGAGTACACTATACCCCTTGAAAAACTCCCATTTTCTTTTTATAATAACGTTATACTTTGTTCTTCACATCAGATAGTATACTTTCAGATTGAAAATACTAAACCTGTATTCCCTTTTGAGCCAAACATGAGAGAGATACCCTCCAATTCTGGAAACAAGATTTAAGCAAAAGAGAATTTTGCTATAGTGACTCAAAGGCAGAAAAAATAAAGTAGCCATATGACAAATAATTTGAATCAGTAAGGATACTTTTCAAGCCTCAGAAAATTACATAAAATGGAATTATAATAGTCTGATAGCATCATTTGATTCAGCATATCTTAACATTAATTATGACAAATTAATAATGACATTGCACATCAATTTATTGATTTACCGAACATTAAAACCCATCACTTAACAAAATATAAATAGCAGCATACCAAGGACAACTTGCAGCATGAAAATTATTGTCATACATGTGGGGTTTTTTTTCAGAAGGATGCAACTTAAGCAGATTTGAAAGAAAAAAAGCCACGCTTAAAGGAAAATTAGCACTAAAACAAAACAAGCAAATTAATTTGAATGACATAAGCATGGCTCGTTGCATTTCAAATTCACCAGGTCTTTGTGTTTGGGTATATATACTCTACCTTCTAAGTATACTGTATCAACAGTATTTTACCCTCAGATACCTTTCAGGCAGATCAGCTACAACTGAAGTATAGTGAAGGCCTATACTACATTCTGTAATCCATAACTATACATGTAAAACCTTTTACTAAGTACATTAAATATAAATATGTCATACAAATTGTACAATGTCAGACCAAAGGTTTGTCTAATCTCCTGTTTTGCCTCCTGGCAACCCAGGTTACCCAGGGAAAACAAGGCCAAGGCATAAATGTAGGGATCTTGACTCTGAAGTCTACCAGCATCCAGCATCTTTCTTAAACCAGATAAGGTATTGTGGGACAAATTAATGGAAGAAATATTAATGAAATACAACCACTACCTGAATCCATAAAAGCTATTAGCATCCACAATATCCCATGGCAAGTTCCATAGAGGCGTGCCAATTTGACATGATGACCTCTAATAGTTGTAATGGAAAGGAGTCAAAAGAAGTTCCCTTTTCATTTACCCTGTTTTACTCATGTTTCTGTAGATCTCCATCATTTCCCTCCTTACACCCTTGTCCATACTAAACAGTTTTGGCTTAATGAGTCACTCCTTATACGAAAGCTATTCCACATCTATTGTCACATTTCTCCTACTTTCCCCCCTTTCTACTAGTCCAAAACAGCATAAGGTGTTCAAAATGAGAGTAAACTCTGGTTTTATATAGTGGTTTATATGGTTTTACATCTTATGTTCTCTGTTTCTCTTATGTTTGTAATGTTTTATTTGCTTTTGTGACTCCTACTGAGCACTGAGGTGAAGTTTTCATAGAATTATATACCATAGTCCACAAACCTACTCTCTAGTTGTAACAGGTCAAGGTAAGGTTCATCATTTTACACAAGAAGTTATAATTTGTTTTTTTTTAACTTGCATTTATCTGTACTGAATTTCATCTGCCATTTTATTCCCAAGTCCTTTGGCTTTTTACAGCTATTCTGTAATTCTTCAGTCTTTGTCCTTCCCAACCTGAATAGCTTTTTATAAGATGCAAACTTTTCCACCTTACTTATTCATAAACAGCCTGCAAAAGAAAAAATGTTGAACATCAGTGTAACTCCCTTAATAATCTACCTTCACTGTGGTAGCACTGTATTTAATACCTATCGTTCAAGCAGTTACTTATCTATACAAAAAAATTTCCCTATTGTATTGTAGAATTCTAGCTTCCTCAGAAGCCCCAGAACTTCTCAGCCGATCTCTTTCAGCATACCAAGACCGGGGCTGCCATGATGGTCAGATAAACTAATAACACAACCATATTTTGTATTCTTTCTCTTCAACCCTAGAAGCTCACTCCACTAATGTGGTTAGTTTGAACCATGCAACTGCCAGCATGGCCAGAATTGTCATCTCTGTATCATCATCTGATATGGCAATGAGCTTTCATCTTCTTTCTCTAGAAAAAATAAAAAATCTGTCTTATCTAAGCTCTCCTTTGATCTGCTCACATCCCCATTTACTCTAATTCATCCCATGTTCACTGTTGGGCCCTTCTCTCTTTCCCCACCTTTCTTTAACCTCATACCCGCCTGGGTTCTTCTTTTCACCTCTGAGCCTTGCCTTTATTTCCTGTTTCTCTGCCAGACTACACCTGGTGAAAAACCAGACCCCATCCAGAGCTTTATTTTTCCCTTGTGCTTTTACGCAACTCTCATGCTTCTTTAGATTACCTCTGCTCCTATTTAACCATCATCCATAAATTCTCAGGTTGGTTGGTTTGTTTCCCTGAGACCACTACAGTGACTTGGCTGTAGCCCCTCTACTCCTTGTCTTCCATCCATCCCACACTCCAGTATCTCTCCCCCTCCTCCTCCCTTTTGCTCTTCCTAACTCCATTTTTAGTATCATAGGTGTGTGCAGTTAGGTTAGTCTTAAGAGATTATTCAGTCCAATTCTTTGCAGCAGGTGGGAACTCTATACACAAATTACTGTTTAAAAATCTCGTATGCAAGAAATCTCACAATTTTTCACTCAGATCCTCTTCCTCCTCCTCTGAGTGCTTGTGGCAGAAACACTGAGGTACTGCACAGCTATTCTGTCCACTCTTGTCCCTGTCACCATGTTTCTGTTCCTCAGGTTTCTCACCATTACCCTGTCCTGTTTACCATGGCCACCAGGAGGTACAATTCTAGGGGAAGGCCTGCTCAGTCCTGCAGAACCTCAGGTAATTTAATCATCGTATTCTAAAAAGCCTCTCATGATAACATTCAAATGGAGTCAACCAGGGTATCTTAGCCAAATTTTTATTAAGATGATGTGAAAAAATGTATTTTTGGCTTGAAGTTAAACCTCTCTCTCACTTAAGTTCCTGCTCTAAATTCTGATAATTCTCAGTATATAATTTATAAACACTTTTAGCATGGGCCAAGGGCAAAACAATTTTATTTTAATTTCTATCTTGGAAGTGCAGAAAACATTTTAACTGAGATGACCAAGAGAAGTCTGGCATCTAGCCAGGAATCCATCTTAGAAAAGATCGGTAATACCCTTCTCAAGAGCAGTTCACACTTCCACCAGATTAAAGTGACGGCCAAACCACAGCCTGAAATGAGTCAATCTCTGGAGATGCCTATTTGCATCAATATACTATATAGAAGACAAAAGACAATGAAGACTGAATGATTCTAACAAGCAAGTCACATTAGTCTACCCTTCTAATAATTTTTTTTTGCTATTGAAAGTACATCAAATATTAAAAATCTGACAGTTATTTTTAGAAGAGTACATAATTTTAAATATTATTTTGATTTCTCAGTACATATAATGATATCCCTAAGAGCACATTTTTGAAAACATTAGTGCCTCCCTTTGCATATCTTTGGAGCATACCTTTTATATACTCCAGTATTGAGGATTCAAAAGAAAACAGCTCTAAACACTATTCTCTGAACTTTCAATACTTTTTCCCAAGGTTTTCAGCACATTAAAAACATTGGTAAAAATTAAAAAAAAAAAAATAGAAAGAAAGAGTATTTTGGCTACAGTTATGACTTACACTGCAAAACTGCAAATTATAATACAGCATCAATCTCATGCTTTGTAGAAAGCTCTGCAATACACGTTTGCACTGCCCACAAGCTTGCTTGCTTTAGCAATCACACAAAAATGCTGCTTATATTATGACCATGAGCGTAGTGTTTGATGTCCAATGATATATACACTTACAAAGATGAATGGATGCAGTACATAAGCTTTTGATAACTAGTAGCAAACATTCTCCTCTCGCATATTACCAGGTATACTATTTCATAGGCTAAAGCTCTAAAGCAGTACTACAGGATATGCAGATTTATTAGTGCAAACATGCACTGTTTACAAGCTGTAAGTGCAAATCACTTACATTGCTGATAGATTTATGCAAAGCTTCACCGAGACAGTGCCGCTATGAAGAAAAGATCACAGGAATAAAGGGAAACATTCAGAAATCAACTACGTAAAAGAGAAAGGGATAAAGAAAGGAGAGTAAAACATAGAACATTAATGATAATTTGATTAGGGAAAAATAAGTTGAAAACTATCAGGAAAAAAATATGAATATGCTACTTTGACTTAGCATATAAACTACTGAACACACAGCAGACTGATGCGTTTTCCTGTGTTATGTTTTGAACGTACAAGATAGCATTATCTCTTCAACATAATGTTACTATACACTTGCATATTATGCAATGCAACACTTCTGGAATTATCCAACTGCCTTCTCTCCTCCTTTATGGCAAATAATTTTGGGAAGAAACCATTAAGTACATCAATTTGCATTACTGTTAGAAAATATGTTACATAAGGACTCAATCAACAGTCAGCTGTGTCTCTGAAATATCACAAGCATATGAAACATAATATTAAAGATCAGATTTCACCGCTAAAGGGTAGAAAACTAGTTTAATCTGTAATGAGGTCACATTTAGATTAAAATACTTATTTTATTTTTCTTAAAATTCAGAATAAGATGGTTAAGACATAAAAGACTCTTCCTGAAAGTCACCACCAATAACTGACTACCTATACTAGTGCTGACTGGTAATAGAAAGCAAAAATTAAAAACATATTGCCAAGTAAATGTTCCATATGAAATATTATTGATCATATAAATCATGTATATCATTCACATACATATATATAAACGCCTACGTGTTTATATATATACAAATGGTATAGATAGGCACACGCATAGAGTCATCAGAAATGAAGTGAGAGCAATTTCAAATCCAGCAGGACCAAGCTCCCCTTTTGGAGTCAAGAAGATGGCTTTCTCCAGGAGACAGCAGGTATTTTGACACCAGCTCGGAAGCCTGTAGTTGGAAACTTTTAGATAACACTTTGTCAAAATACAAAACCAAGAAAATATTATTCGTTCTGAATCTACAAAAAGGCACAACAAATATGCATTATTGTGGAATATCCAATTAAAATCGTATTAAAATAGTAAGAGAGTTACTAGCAATAATTTTCTATGTAAGGGCATAACATTAGAAGGCATCATACTCCAGCAGACAAGACAACAGGCATCTAACAGCTTCAATTTCAACATTGGCTTTTGACAGTGCCAATATGAACAAATCCACCTATTTTTTCTGTGCTTCCTTTCCCGTCTGGTTTGTTTAGGTGGGGAGCTGTTAAGAGCAGCAATGATTTCTTACTAAATAAATGTTCAATTTCTACAACATTTGGGACTTAATTTTGACTGACCTATCTAGACAGCACCATAGTACAACTAAGAAATATGTGTAACGTATATTTAGATTTTACACCTGAAGCAGAAAGATTAATAATGTTCTACACCGAAAAGAAATTCCAAATAAATATACTTCTGGGAAGCTATATTCTGAGGTCTATCCTATTAAAAAGAAGATTTTAAAAAGTGAGAGTTGCCACGTGCTACTTGCAGAATAACAGATTTCTTTCACCAACTGAAAGAAACTCTTCTTGCTTTACTGTCAAACCAATCTTATAACTAAGAGAACTAAGATGGGCTAACGATTTTAATACATGTGATTTCACCAAATTTAAAAGTTTTCCAGAGATCTGGCAAACAGATGGAATTAAAATGAACTTTTGGTGAAGATTCTGGACTAAAACTCTCCAGTAAAGTGCAGTATTTAGATTTGTCACAGATTTCTTAGGCTACCTCACTCAAAGCAATCATTCTGCAACCCACATTTCCTGATTGTGAAACAAAAGCAGTAATTATGTTGTGCAAAAAATTTAACTATTAAATGCTCAGATCTTGTTGTCAAAAAGGCGGCCATGCTCAGACCAAAAAGTAAAGTTGAACTTACACATTTGACATTCCTACATGTTCTAAAAAGACACAGAGCAATGTTGAATATATAGTAAACACAGCTTATTGATTTTTAACAAAACTTGGAATACGCAAGTACTTTATAAATCTGGAAGCCTGAATATCATATCACTATTCAAAAGCATTTAATTATATTATATTATTATATATTATTAACAGCTAGATAAACACCATTCCTGTAAAAAAAATTTGAAAAGATGATTTAAGAGTCAATCAAGAAAGACTTCAAGTGTGAAAATAAGATGATTTTCAGTCAACATAACAATGGAGTAAAGCACTGCTACAGAAAACCTGATTTCTTGCTTTGACAATATTACAATCTTGAGCAGTAAATGCTACTATACAGAAATTATACTTACGAGGACTTTTAAATTATATTCTATTTATTATCACATAAGAATTTTGTCAAAAAATGTGTTCTTATACAATATCACTGAAGGATATTTTAGAAGATTAAAACCAACTCACTAATAAATCTCAAAAAATGCAAGTGGTGATACATCACTGAAATCAAACAGGGATTCACTAGGATTAATACTAAACCTGACCACAATTTATTATTTTCATCATTTATTACAGTAAATAAATTTCATAAAATACATAGTAAATGAGAATTATATAGGCTAGGCGATTGTTGCGGGGGCTGATTCCAGCAAAACGTGTTAAGAATATAACCAGATGCAGCTCTATACTGAAACATATGTCAGGACACATTCAGAATGGAGAACTCCAAAATAAATCTAGTTGAAATATTATTAAGAAATATTATTAAGAAATTCCATAAAAATTCAAAACATTCTCATCATTACTTCCATAGCAATGTCCATGATGTGGGGAAAAAAAATCAATGAGAATCAAGAAGAATGCAGGCATAATTACTACTTCGTTTATTTCCATGATGGGGAAAAGTGATGAGAAAAACACCAGGTTGGAATTCAAGATTATTCATTTGTGGTTTTATGTGACATGAGAAACCCTTGCTCAATTCTCCTTGGAATCAGGCTTCACAGATACAGGATGTATAAATGAATCGGTTTGTTTCTTAGAATTACAGGAACTTCTTAAAGCACAGATTTACTTGATACATATGTATTAGCTGTCCTGCTTTTACTTGATTTTGTTGTCTTGTTTTTCAGCATAAGTATTATCTTCTCCACCCTAAGTACATGCACAGCTAAGCCTCAGATGGAACCAAGAGAACTTCCTAATGACCAGAAGAACAGCAAAGAGGTTGCTGCATCTTTAGAACGCACTGATCGTTGCAGGCCACACAGCAGGACTGAAAGACCTTTCATGCAAGACATGGGGAAAGATTTGTATCCCCACCTCTATTTCAACATCTCTTCTAAAAGAGCTGAGGTTTCAATTTAGTTGGGACAATTTGTGTTGTAGTAAAGCACAGATTTAGCGATTTGAAACTATCCAAGCTCTGGTTTTGCTTACTTTAATGAACAGTTGCTGGTGTTTCACCAGGGCTATACTAGTGATCAAACAAGGGTAATTTTCCTCAAGAAGGGAATGTACTGCACCAGCGACATTTTCACATTTTCATTCAGTTATATTGTTTCCTGAAGGACATTAGCTTACTGTATGCATGGAAGCTCTCTCATTTCATTGTTTCTCTTGGCTAAAAATTACTTTCAGCGAGACTACAGAGGCTTGACACTGAATTTCAGCATCAGTCTTCATGTCACCCAAAGATCAGTTATGTAACACTTTTTGTCACAGATATTTCCATATCAAATTTCGTCAAGATCTGACTTTGGTATACAGTTTACTGATTTTTCAACATACTGTTGGCAACATAAATTAGTGTGTAATACTCAAAATCCTAACAGGGCAAGATACAACTTTATCTGTTGTATCAAAGCAGATCTAGATTGCTACGCAGTCTTTGCCTCATTTTAAGAATGACTTCCAATAGATACTGCTGAAGAAGAATAGATACTTTCTGAAGAAGAAAACCTGCGTGCATCCATCAGATGTTAGTAAAAGAAACTAGTTTCTGAGATGCCTGCTGAAGATGCTGAAGGGACCTTTGGCATAAGTCCATTTAATCCAGCTAATTAAAAAAAACAAGCCCAGAACTCTCCCTCTAGATACTTCTTTGGTTTGAAGAGAAGGACTGATTTGTCAGCAGATGCAGTCTCTAGCTGCCTGGTGCTTATGTGACAGATGACTCTGCAGAGATTTGGAAAGCAGCTGTTTCCTACTACAATGTTTCATACTTGGCTTGAGGTTTGTGACATGCTAGGAGTGGAAGAGTTGCAAAGTTCACCCTGACTGATAAGAAAAATCAGCATTTAGAGCCCCTTCTCTTTCCTCTTCCTCTCTGTCAAAACCCAACAGTTTTCTACTGAGAAAAATGAAGTGTATGTAAGGTATTCTGAAATATAGAACTGTCTCTGGGATCTAATTGGTCCTCCTGGTTTTGTAGCAACCCTGAGTGAAGAAAGATGCTGTGTCCAAACTACCAAAAGGTGATAATTATCCTCTTGCTTTAAGAAGATGGAGCTCTTCTCTTTTCCAGTTGTAGGATTCTATCAAAATGCTAGGTGAAATGCCTGACATATTTTAACATGTTTGGATTTTGGACTATATGCTTTTAACCTGACAAACTGCAGGTTCAATGATCAAGGTAAAAAAAAAGTTTTGAGTAGACAGAAACATTTGAATCTACTGATAATTTTTGAAGTTTTAGGAATGGTACTAGAGCTTCATTTAATTTTACTTATTTTTCATAATGCTTTCAGGATTTTAAAGATGATATATGCATCTTAGCTAGCCCTACCTGAAGCACAGATATCTGTCAATGAGTGCCCTTAATCTAGAATTTTATTCATCTGCTAAATTCTCCAACCAATTTTGCCCTGCCTAATAAGTTATCTTACATTCCTCCCAGAGTCCACTGTTTTCACTGGTTTTGAACCTATGCAAAAGCTACTTGAGCAGATATTTTCTGGAGCAAACAGGCTACAGGTAATGTTTTAAAACTAGACTCTTGACAGAGTCTTTAGCTTACATTTAGAGAAAAAATATATACAGATAGGATTAACATTTGATTTGAAGAACGGTATTACTGTTGGATTTGGCTTAGATTTCTATTTACCAGTTTTGGAAGCGCAAACTTAACTCCAAATATTAAACTAAACTCTTTTCTGCCTTGTGCATCATTAATCATGTACTGTAATAAGAATTTAATGTTCTTTTCATTTATTGACAGGTAGAATTAAAAAGTCTTTCAGGCTTCTCCAGATTTACCAACTCAAACACTGCCAAAGAAAAACCGGTAATATTAAATTCCAATTAAAAGTTTATGATCAGATACACAAGTTTCTTTGAATATGAAGATATCATAATTTCAAACATTAGCGTAGATGTATTTTTAAATTTAATTAAACACACCATGAAAGAGAAAAATTAAATGAAGAAACCAGGAGATAGATGAAAAAGAAGTCCAGTAACACATTTATTCCTAAACAGAGCAACAAAGCTAACATTTGTCAGTATTCCTACTGTATCCCACTGAAAATACTTTGAAAACTCTGATTTGTTCTGTTGCTTTTGTTTGTCTGTTATTGCTGGGTAGATCTTAATTGCAAATGGTCTTTAATGAATTTCCTCTGTTACATTCAGATCTTTTAAACAAAGAGTAAAATAATGAAGAGAGTGCAGTGTGGGCTGAATGGGCTCCCTGTAACTAAAAGCTTAGAAAAAGAGATAGTACAGCTGGATCTTAGGCATTTGTTTTCACGTTCAAGCTTCAGACACAACTACAATGACCAATCTGGATATAATAAATGCTCCAACCAATCTTCAGGATCACATCTCTGCATAGAACAGGGAGCTCAAGACAAGGGAGATTTGTTATTAAAAAGTACAGACAGTCATGAAACAGGTGGGAAGCACCCTCAACAGATGGCCCTCTGAAGGCTGCAGTGGCTCTGGGTTATGTGATTATTCACATGATCACGTTCAATAGTTTTTGATTTGCTTAAAGCATAGGTTTCTCACTCAGAATACGGAGTACTGATTCTTCTAATCAGTGGTGAGTGGCAGGATGTTTATAGATACTGCATCTCCGCAGAAACTCCCAAAGCTCCCACGATTCTCCATCAGTCCCACAGGAGTTGCAGTAGAGGCCCAATAAGACCACAGTTTCGAGATCTGTAATCTATTCGGAAAATTTCCAAGAGCTGCAGAAAGTGGTGCCCCTTTGGAAAAACCACAAATATCTACAGATGAAAGATAAGGCATAAAACCTTACCTTGACCTGCATTCCAGGTTTCCTCTGTTCTTTGTTCTCACCTTGGTATGATTTTTCTTTTCATTCTTTCAGATGTCAGTATTTTAGATTTTTAAGTGCTTTTAAAATCTTGCCCAAAATCCCTTACCATCCACTAGATGTCATAGTAGCCTTACTAGTATTACTGAATATAAGAAAGACCAAAGAGAATTAGGGGGGAGTTGCTTGAAATTTACCTCCTCTCTGTTTCTGACAGACAAGCCTTTACACTGTGTGTTCAGGATGATATCAAGTGAAAGGAAGCAGACTAAAGTGATCCTGTGATGAAAGTTATCTCCCTTCTTTCAGGAAGCAGACACACCATATATGCAAAGTTTTCTCTTGTAGAAATTTCCAGCATCCCTTCAAAAGCAAATTTTCTAAAGCAAGGATTACCCAGGCTGTGGAACAGGCCAGTCATCCTTGTGCTGGGAGAAAGAGAGTGGTGTTTCCCAATTTTGCTAAGGTGGATGCACATCAGCTCTGCAGTAAGCACCTCCACACAGGCAAATAATAACTGAGCAATAACTGCTCTCTGGTAGAAGACTGGTCAATGGGCATAGACTGATGTGCACAGCCCTGTGACTTCGCTACCACATTCCACTTCATGAACAAGAGTATACTTAGGTGGCCAGGGTTTTAAGATTGAAATTTTCTGAAAACTACAATTTAAATGTCTACATCAGAAGGAAGTATTTGCATTTTGATATATTTTTTGATAGTTTAAAAAGGAACACACCACCATAGAAACAAACTCTAAATAGGAAACTTCCACTTTTTTTTTTTTCAAAAAAAGGAGAGAATCTTTGCAGCAGGAAAAATAAAAACCAGCTACCAAATCATATGTAGCATACTTTTGTCCATTCTCACTGTACTACATCTAACATTTCCATTAACAGAAGGTGTATCTTCCTGTGTGAAAAGTTGACAAAGACAGAAAGAAGAATGTAACACTAATGCTTGGTCATGTAATAGTATGAAGGTACATTAGAATGGAAAAAAACACTGACAAAAACATTTATTTAACTGGAACACATCTTACTGAAAAATAAGGAAGATGGGAGAATCAATATTTGCTGAAATACAGAAAAGCCCATCCAGAATCAAAATACTTCATTCAGCTTACAGAAAGAATATTTATTGCAAGAAGAAATAGATAAGAATAATACAGGTCTGTACAGAACCTGGATGTTTCAGTGCTCAGAATTGAAGGCTGCGCAACACCGAGAGGCAGAAGAGAGAACACACTCATGCTTTAAAACAGAAAATTTCTGCTATTTCATCCATGGCTGAAGCCTTCTCAGCAGTAAAATGTTTTTAAGAAAAGCGTTAAAAGTCCATTACACAGCTAAGAGAAATGGAAAAGAGCTAGCACATGTGAATTCACTACATATTTCATGAAGAAATTCTCATGTGGATTGCTGTAGAAGTACTTAGTACAATTTACAGGAAAAAAAAAAGTAGAAGCACTTTATATGTCTTCTAGAACCACTTCTCATATCAGATAAGAGCTACACACCTGGTCTCTAGACACTGATCTGGTTAACATACCAACCACATTTAACTGTAGATGGTAAATGATGCTTTGCAACCAGCAAGAATGTATTTAAGCACTTAATCAGCTGAACAGCATTTTTCTCTCAAGATAATTATTTAACTCATAACAAAGCCATACTGTTTGAATAACAATAATCCTACGTACATTTTATGAGGGACCACTTAGCATTACTGGTATAGAAGTAAAAATATTACCTTGCTTTACGCAAGAGCTAGATCTCACCTATCAAATATGCAACAACTAGTAGAAGGCAGAAATTTGTAAGTTAGTAAAACATAATTTTAAATAACCCCAGCTTAGTGCTTTTTTAATTCCATTTTTTTAATTGTTGCCATTTATACCTCTCCATTCAGTTTTTCTGGCACCAGTCAGCAGTATTCCAAGATGGGCATACTCTTATGTTGTATTTTTCTACAGCTTAAGTAACTGTACTGTGTTACTTGTTTCCATTAATTTAAGTCTGTTTTTTCAACACTTTGGCTACATAACCATTCCTATATTTCTTTGTAGCTTGTTTTTAAATCAAGTCTGAAATACACTGATACATATTAGAAAATTATGTATCCATAGGAGTGAAAGTATATGACAAACTTATGAAGCAACACAGTGTTTTCCATATTAAAAAAACCATGTTATTATCACTATTTTGCACTGGACATGAGGACATGACACTTATAAACTTGCCAACAATAATACTTTAGTCATTTAAATTTAAATTACATCTATGAAATATACATGATCTCACTTTCATCTAGAAATAATTTCTTAATTTTCCCCCCCCCCCCCCCAAAAAAAATAATTCATGTTCATTACATCTTTCTGGGATGCCTTATACTGCGACATACTGATGACCATTTAATTTCTGCATTCAACCTTTCTGAACAGCATTTATACATCTAAATGGTGATGCTCTAGACACTTTCTTAACATAAAGAGCACACGTAACCACATTTTATGCCAAGTTAGGAGTTTACAAATGATTTAGCAGAGACCTCACTCTTGTCTTATTTTGATAAATCATTGTATAGTGCTGCTGGTATAGACCAGATCAATGCTTCAGCTATAGAAATCGGAAACGCAGAAAAAGGAGTTGGATCTCTGCTATCTTCCTAATTCTTACACAGATTGCATGCCTTTCAAATGGGTTTTTAATGCATCTTCCCACTAATGAAGACTGGGGCTGGGTATAACAAATTCACAACTTTACACCCCTACTGCAGTATCTCTGGCTGTTCTAGGTCAGTGTCATTGAAAGAAGATAGGTATGAACAGTATCCTTTTGATGAACTGAAATTTGAATTCTTCCCAATGCTGTTTACTTTTTTTAGTGTGTGTGTGCATATATATACCTGTAAGAACAGAAGAATCTCGCTGTGAACCCTCAGGGTAAAGATGTTTATTGCACATTTACAGATTGCTGAGCACAGAAAAGCTTATCACAGTAGTTCCTGTAGTGTCAAACTGGGCCCAACGCAGTTTTCACTCAGAATATCATCATTCTAGATTAATACAACCAAAGTCTATAATAATCTTTGAAACAGATACCACAAATCTTCTATTCTCTTCCATAATGAAAATACTATCTTTTTTCTTCTGTGATGAAACGACTAAATATGTAGATGAGGGGAAAGCAGTGCATGTTTGTGACCTCAGCTTCAGTGTTATTTTTAATATCCTTATATGAGATTGTATCACAATGTAGATGGGAGGGCTACCAGATGGATAAGAACTGGCAGGATTATCAGGCTGAAAGGGCAGCGCTTAATGGTTCGCTCTCGCTGAAAGCTTGCTGCAAGTAGGCATCTCTTCCAGTACCTATTAATTTTAGTATTTTTATCAATAATCTGAAGGAGAGAGACAGTACCCTCACTGAGTTTGTGGATCACAACAAACTGGGAGGAGTAGAAGGTGGAGTGCAGCACAGTGGAATCGTGTCCACAATACATTAAAAGGCAGAACTACCATCCAGAGGGACCTATGTAGGTTATAGCTATGGGTTGATAGGAACCTGACAAAATTCAACAAGGACAAATGCACAGTCCCTTACATGGGGATGGACTAAAGCCCTGTCCTCCTTCACAGTGGGTTAACAGGTCTGCTTCACATAACCTAGTTAATGGTAGGCTAAACACGAATCAGCAGTGTGGCCTGGCAGCAATGAATGCCAGCAGCATACTGGGCTGTAGCAACAAGTAGTTCAAGGGAAGGGATCAGTCCCTTTGACTTGGAAATTGCTGCACATCACCTGGAGGGCACATTCTGTCTCCTCCAGTTATTCAGCTTTGGTTGCCAGTGTACAAGACAAACGTCGAGAACTTGAACACGTTTGGTGGAGAGCTATCACCAAGATGGCTGGGATTAGAGCATATATGCTGCTGAAGGAACTATGTTCAGTCTAAAGAGAATAAAGCTTTGTTGGACCTAATAGCTTTCCAGTACCTTTGAAGTGGTTACAAAGAAGGTGGACCCAGCCTCGCTACAGCAGCGCATAACAGGATAATGAGAGACAATGATCATAAACTGAAACAGAGGAGGTTCTGTCTAAATACAAACAAGAAATGCACTACAAGGATAATTAAGCACTAAAAGAGATTATGCAGAGAGGCTGTGGAATCTTCATCCTTGGAGTTTATTCAAGACCTGACTGGACAAAGCCCTAAGGAACCTGGTTCAAACTCAGTGTTGACAGATTTGAGCAGATGACCTCCTGAGGTCTCTTCCACCCTAAGTAAATCTATGATTCAGCACAGTGCAACTCTCAGAGGCCACCCTTTGTTGCCTGCAATCAGGAGAAACTTACTACAAACCCATTTCTTTAGGAGTGAGGTTACCCATCTTGAATGCTATGGTCTGGAATTCTCTCCCCTCCAGGTGTAATGGATAAAATTCAGACTCTTACAGAGAGAAAGCTTAATTCCCTGCCACCACCAACAACGTTTTTATGAAATTCCTATCCATCTCAAACACTGGTATGGAAAAGTAACAGCTGGATAAAAAAAAAAAGAGTGAGACTCCCATGGTTTATTTTCTCAGTAGTTCTCTGAATACACATGCTGTTATGAAATGGTGCAGCTCTTTGGTACAGTAAAAGGAATGAAGAAAAAAACCCCACCCAACCAAATGCATCTGTGTTTCCTATGTCTGCAAATTCTCTAGTAAAATTCTCATTATTACAGTTAGCTTCCAAATTTCTGATTCCAAAATTTCTTCCATATGCAGAAAAAAATTATTCACTTGTGACATACCAGTTTTCCATTCTGAAAATGTAGGTTAGATTTATTATGGTATTTTTAAAAGGCAGAGATGTAAAATATTTTAAAAGTATGTTAAAATTACGGAAAGTTTAACATATCCCTTTCAAATTGTACTTTCCTAGAAAAAAATGCTCTTTATAGGTAGAAGTAAAGAGAGTAAATGAAGCTTGGGTAAAGGCAGTAAGTGAAACTTAAAATCAGAAGAGTCCAAGTATTATTACATTCATGTTGTAAAAAGTAACAGACCAAGAAATTTGAAAACCTCCAGGTTTTATGAGCCTAAGCCACAAGATTTTACAAGCTTAAATTTCCTTGTCAGCAAAATACATTATGTGTTCCTATAAGAAGCTGTATAACCAAGTGCATGTTCAGTATTAGACTTTTCAAATTAGGTAGCAAATTAAAAGCTGTCCCAGGATAACCCTGAAATTGCAGTCATTTAATGAGTTCTGAAATCTGTTTCTCTTACTTTAGAACATATCTGTTCATTATCAGCTATTCTTTCAAACTGTAATCAATAAAACCAGTTCTATAGCATTTATGGTTTGGAAAAAGTACAAAGTGAGTATTTTCTGTGAATTACCTAACGTAACCGAGTTTATAAGTGTGAGTGTATTTAGAAAAAAAAAATCCCAAAATAATGCTCAAAATCACTTAAGACATATCTATAATAAGTGTGTCGTAGAAACTGAGGAACATTTTGTCTTTACAGGGACTTGTACAGTGTCATTATGTAAAGTTAAGGGATACCTCCAAGTCCAAACAACTAGCATTAGTAAATATTCACAAAGGAATAGGTGAGCAGACAGACAATAAAAAAAAAAATCTTCTAGCGAAAAAGTGAGACTGTCAACACCCTCCCATTCCCCCCAGAAAAACCTGTGAAAAGTTTTATTCCCATTTAGCATATAGAAGAACATTCATATAATTTTATTACTCAAAATATATGATATATGATATATTACCCCCCCAGAAAAACCTGTGAAAAGTTTTATTCCCATTTAGCATATAGAAGAACATTCATATAATTTTAAGATATCTTCATATATTACTCAAAAAGCTTGATAATGTTTAGGTTTAAAAAGCATTATGCTAACAAACTTCATTTCAAAGACAGATATCGCAACCAATTTCATGTACTTAACTGGTAATAAACCACCAGCAACTAAATTGTAATGGCCTTCCAATTCTCAAAGAGACCATAGTTACCTGGTCTAAAAGATCTTCAACTTTTTTTTGCCATCCATCCCTTGCTGCATTTTTTTCACGTTCTTTCAGCTGCAACAGCTGAGTCATGGCTGCCTTCTTATCCTCTTCATGCTGAAGCCTCAGCTCTTCACGAAGCTTATTACATTCCTGTCTAAAAGCGAAGGTCAAATAACTAAAATACAGTGGACCTTGTGCAAGAAGTGAAAAAAGAATTAAGAACTCAGTAAGAACTGGAAAAGCCTAGATAATAACAAAACCATTGTTTCACATTTTATTTGCTATGACATTTGTATGTAATAGATACTTCATTTCGTATTTAAAGAATAAAAGAAAAAAATTAATACTTGCCGAAGATTTTCTGTCCATTTTATTTCCAAGTCACGAGCCATTCTGTCAACTTTGAACTTTTCCTCTTCTCTCATGGCAACAATCATTGCCTCGTGCTGCTGTCTCTCCTGATCTAGTTCTCCCTGCAAACACAAACTTCACAATAGAGACTGATCATTTTTTAAAAAGTATTCCAAATCTTAAATGAATGCATTTAAAACAAAAATGTCAGTTACAATTGGCTTATAAAACTTGAACTATAACTTTTTCAGTGTGTAATTCCTAATTACAAACAATTAACGCCTATACATGCTGCTATTTCTTACTTGTGGAACAAGATTCTGTGTTCCTATAAAAAGCTACAAAAAGGAATTTTCCAGTATTTCATTCTGAAAGTAAACTTTCCAAATACTGTTACATTGAATGGCAGAATAATTTATGTTAGAAAGAACCTCAAAAGTTTATCAAGTCCTGTTCAGGGCAGGACTAACTTCAGAAATAGAGCAGGTTGCTTAGCTTCTTGTCAAGCATGTTTTGGACTTTTTAATTTTTTTTTTAAAATCAGCAAATATTCATTATCTTCATTTCAAAGCTTGTGCTATCTGGATTTGATACAAAGTTCACACATCTTTTTTCTGTTTTTTGACTGGACTAATCTGGTAGAAACAGGCTTTCAGTCTGAACCCAGGAAAAGTTTTAGAATTCATATAAATTTCTGCTCAAATTTTACCATACTAGAAAAGTATTAGGTACTATCTAGAATTCATACTTACATGAATATTTTTCAGCAGTGCTTGCTTCATTCATGAGAAGCAAACATGGCTGTTAAATTTTAAATTAAGACTTTTTAAAGTGAGCATTTTTCTGTACATTTTGTTAATTTATATATTTTAAAATGTTAAGATAAATGTTATTGCCAGTAACTTACTATATGTGAACATTTAAATGTTATAATAATTGAAGAGAGAAGAATGCAGTGAAGTTATAAAAAAATACAGAGGGAGTTATAAACTTTAACTGGGTGCACATCTAATGACTATAGCTGAAACATTTTAAAAAAAATTATACCAATATCCTGTTCTAGGCTGTTTTTTTTAACAAAATAACCCCAGTATGAAAACAGATTCAGGGATTTTTTTTTTTTTTAATATATGCTGCTGTACTTCAAATATTGTGATGATCTTGTAAATGTACATTGTTTACTGAGGAAAGAAAAGGGAAAGGTTATACTTAGTATTAAAGTTAATGAGGTATTGACAGATTAACTGACAGTTCCAGTTCCATCTAAGCCAACTAAAATAGCAACATATTTGTACATAGACACATTAATTGCTTCAGCTGTATAAAGGTGTCACATTTTCAGGATAATAGTCTGCTGTCTTTCAGGATATCATAGCATATATCTTTAAACCATTCTCAAGCATCTTCTGAAATTCTCAGTTTGAGCCTGAAATTAAGACTGTGGCCATTATTTGAGGAAAACATGGCATATTGGATGGGGACCAAGCAAAGCAGAAAAAAAAAAAAAAAAAAAAGGTTTCAATGAATTGTAGAGCTAGTAAGCTCTGGATCTTATTTTGCACCAAGACACGAAACCATCTGGAATAGCACTGGTGTGACACATCTCCTTTACGTTCTCATAAAATTCTGTTAAGCCTCTAAAAAATCCCACCCTGGTTTTATTTTGTACGGACGTATTTTGGCAGCAACAATTTAAATCAACCATAGAAAGATGTGCTTGCAGCAATACCCATTAAATACTAAATGTTCTTTTGAAAACAAACAAAAAACCGTCCCAAAAAACAACCAACTAACCAAACAAAAAAAAACCCCAAACCAATCCATCCTAGTTTTCCACTTTTTTTTTCCACCCTGCTTGAAATTAAGAGAAATCTCTTTTAATGAAGCCATATGAAGCTCCTTCAATAATGTGTACACTGTAATACTTCTTACCTCTTTAAAAACAAGACCAAAATCACTGTGACTGTACTTTGCATGACTTAGTCTCCAACATTATCATTACCTCAACACTATACAGTGAATCTGTGGTCTCTCGCAGTCTTGCTCTAGTTAATTCTAGTTCTTTCTGGAGTATTTCTTGAGCTTCTTGAAGACTGGAGATATGCCCTTCTGCAGTACCAAGGCCTTGTTCACTTTTTCGTACTAGGTCTTGCAGACGACACACCTATGACATTAAAAAAGATAATTTACATAATCATTGTTAATGGCAGTCAAGTAATACTGGTTTCATTTTCTTCCAGTGATTTCTCATTCAAGCCTAGACATGCAATTTTTATTTGCATAGCCTGTTCTCCTTTAATATCACTTAATGTTTCTGCGTTAAAAAGCGAATTCCTGTAATATTATAAAATCAAACAAAGATTCAATTAAAGGATTTTTACAAGAAAAAAAATTCAACCTCTGTTGCAAGCTTTTTGCAAGGAAAAAGGTTACCTAAAAGTTCTGAAATTACCTGTGATTTTACTGTGCGAAAGCATGTTTTATGCAAATAAAAACAACGAGAACTATTTCAATATATATAAACTCCAATCTAATGGATAAATGAACCTGTGCTAGGGTATACGTTTCTTCTAACAGATAAATTAGCTAGTGCTAGAATATATATTTCACTGCCTTCAGACTGCTACCTGTCCATAAATTAGCACATTTGAAGCTCAGTCTAAAATCAGGAGAGTATAACATTATTATTTCCGTAACTGCGATGTAACAATACACTTTTCTTCACTTGTTTGTGCTCCCCATCTGTAAAATTATGATACTTTGCTTCAAGTAAGAATATTGGAGATTGAACATTGTTCACCAGTTTCAGGAAAGGAAAAATATGTAAGCTGGAAAAACAGAATAATGGGAGTCAAGGGGGACCGAAGAACAGCAGCTAATGGGAAATGAAGTTTTTGCATAAGTAATAGTCTATACCATTGCTTTTGTGCGTTTGTTCATTCACAAAGGGACAAACGTCTCAAGAAAAGACTAGTCTTTGGTTTGCACGTATGAACGAGTAACTACAACTATCCTTTCTATTTGTTAGCATAATTATGTGCAAGTACTGTTAGCAACATACAAATACTCCCCCGCCCTCAGCACCCCCCTGCTACCCCCGAACTCTCTCCCTCTGTAGGTAACTCACGGAGTGTTTAAAAAGAGAGACTGCTTTCCTTTCAGCAAGGAATCCCAAGTTTCTATGGTATGACAGAGAAAAACTAATGTAATCTTGAGCACTTGTCTCTGTGCTCCTTTGCATCATATGTGAACAACTAGTAATTCTCTACAAACCACTATTACCTGAAAGAGAATCTCTATATGAAAAACTGCCCATAAAACTGTATTGATATCCTCGAAGTGCACCACTGTCTATGGATCTGGCAGTAGCACACCACTTGTATGAAACACAAACAGCACTCCTGTAGATCTAAAAGGTACAAAGCCATGATGCAAGAATGCCACTCACAGGGCTTAGGCTTATTCTACTAATGACAAAGCAATGCTGGAAGCTGTTTAAAAAGATCCTTAAGTAATATAATCAGAAATCATTTGCACAGAGATGACCAGTCCTTAGACTACTCTGTCAAGTGACACAGCGTCTTTTTGGAAGGTCTTGGCTGGTCTACAGTGAAAGGAAGGAAATCTATAGAGTAAACAGCCAGCCTTACCCTGAGATACATGTGAAAAAAGTTAGTGTCTTCACCTAACCAGAACTCTCCAAAAAAAAAATCTCTGGTAAGTATTTAAGAGTATACTGTTCTTAAATAGCTGGGTACTAGGAACGAGCCTAATGAGGCTTGAATCTTCCTCATCCTTTAGCTAAGATAATTGCTATCAAAATGTCTGTCAAAAAGAGAATGGCATAGGTTCAAAACGAGCTTTCTCAGCAGGGAAGCTAGAACTAAGCAAACATCCGCAGAAAGTAATAAATATATGCCGACTGTTAAATTAAGTCTGTAACTTTAACAAACAAAAAGGAAGCAGCAGTAAAGATGTAAGAGCTAAGATGTGCCAGCCATTTCACAGGGAAGTTTCTTCCAGGTCAGTGAAGACATTGAGAAACTCTGTTGTCAATAGAGATCTAAGAGTATACTGCGGTTGCAAGTAAAGTACTTGTCTCATGTACTTAAGATAATCATAGCAATATAAAATAAAACATGTCGCCTCTGTAACTACATGGAGTGGATTTACAGACCACACCAAACTTATTGCCTGTACGCTTTCTCTCATTCTTTCAATACGCAAAATACACCGTATTACATTTATCCTGGCATAAGAACATATAGAAGTTAAATTACTAAACAGCAGCTGGCCCAAATTCCCTATTTCAGTTTCTGTTAGAGTTATCTGTTCCTTAGCTATGCCTGTGTTTCTTAATTCAGTGTGCTGATTAATTTTCCAAGCCTGAACTTGATAGTAGTTGGATAATGAAAACTCATTCTTAAAACATTTGAAGTTATTTCCTTCAAAGAAGGAGCAAGTTTATTACTCATGAATCCAAGAGAAGCTGATAAAGAGGAACTAAATTAAAACCAACAATAGTGCTCTCTTCAGACCTAATCCAGCAACAAAGAAAGTTAACATACAGCAGAGAAGTTAAAGCTAAAAAGAAATAACAAAACTTTCTGTAATTTTGAAAGGAAAAAAAACCCCATGTATGATTTTGTTAACATATGTAACAAAAACATCACATTTTCATTAATTTGAATGTGAGTAAGCATATTGTTGGAAGAGAGCATGAGCAGTTCCACCTTCAATTTACACCTTCTCCAAGGTCTGAAGTACCAGCAAAAGCACAACTATCAGAAGGATGTACAGTCTTCTGTTTAACAGGTACTCACAACTGACTGATTGGCAGTGCTGTGAGCTCTAAAGATGGTTGGTTCAATTCCTCTGGCAGTATATATTGTCTGGGGTATACACACACACACCCCCCCACACACACACACACACA
>NW_010105383.1:0-1510 GCF_000699245.1 Pterocles gutturalis | reverse complement strand
CGACCCCGTGTCCCTCCATCCCGACCCCACGTCTGTCTGTCCTGACCCTGTGTCCCTCCATCCCAACCCCGTCCATGTCCCTTCCAACCCCACATCCCTCCATCCTTGTCCCGTGTCCATCCCTGTCTGTCCTGACCCCATGTCCCTCCATCCTGACCCCACATCTGTCTGTCCTGACCCCGTGTCCTTCCATCCCAACCCCATCCGTGTCCCTCCCGACACCCTGTCCCTCCATCCTGATCCCGTCCATCTCCCTTCTGACCCCACGTCCCTCCATCCTGGCGCTGTGTCCCTCCATCCTGACCCAATGCCCATCCTGGCCCCTTGTCCCTCCATCCCAACCCCATGTCTGTCTGTCCTGACCCCCTGTCCCTCCATCCTGACCCTGTCCATGTCCCTCCCAACCCCCTGTCCCTACATCCTGTCCCCGTGTCCATCCCAACCCCACGTCTGTCTGCCCTGACCCCCTGTCCCTCCATCCCGACCCCATGTCTGTCTGTCCTGACCCCACATACGTCTGTCCTGACCCCATGTCCCTCCATCCTGACCCCATCCATGTCCCTCCCGACCCCCCGTTCCTCCATCCCAGCCCTGTGTCCATCCCAACCCCATGTCCCTCCATCCTGACCCCACATCTGTCTGTCCTGACCCCGTGTCCTTCCATCCCAACCCCATCCATGTCCCTCCCGACACCCTGTCCCTCCATCCTGATCCCGTCCATCTCCCTTCTGACCCCACGTCCCTCCATCCTGGCGCTGTGTCCCTCCATCCTGACCCCATGTCCATCCTGGCCCCTTGTCCCTCCATCCCAACCCCATGTCTGTCTGTCCTGACCCCGTGTCCCTCCATCCCAACCCCATCCATGTCCCTCCCGACACCCTGTCCCTCCATCCTGATCCCGTCCATCTCCCTTCTGACCCCACGTCCCTCCATCCTGGCGCTGTGTCCCTCCATCCTGACCCTGTCCATGTCCCTCCCAACCCTGTGTCCCTACATCCTGGCCCCGTCCTTGTCCATCCTGACCCCGTGTCCCTCCATCCCAACCCCATCCATGTCCCTCCCGACACCCTGTCCCTACATCCTGATCCCGTCCATCTCCCTTCTGACCCTGTGTCCCTCCATCCCATCCCTGTCTGTGTCCCTCTCGACCCCCTGTCCCTACATCCTGACCCCATGTCCATCCCGGTCCCATGTCCATCCTGGCCCCGTGTCCATCCTGGCGCCGTGTCCCTCCATCCCAACCCTGTCCATGTCCCTCCGGACCCCATGTCCCTCCATCCCGACTCCGTGTCCCTCTGTCCTGGCCCCGTGTCCCTCCATCCCGACCCTGTGTCCATCCCAACCCCGTGTCCCTCCATCCTGACCCCATCCTTGTCGCCTCTCCCGGCCCCGACACCGCGTCTCCCGGCAGCGCGGGCGCTTCGCCCCGTCCCCGGCCGGGCTGGCGGAGGAGCTGACGCTGCTGCAGGACCGGCTGGATGCCTGGCAGGTGACAGGACCCCGCGCCGAG
>NW_010105382.1:0-188384 GCF_000699245.1 Pterocles gutturalis | reverse complement strand
GCACTGCGAGCTGTCGGGGCCCTTCTCCCCCGGCCTCATCCAGCGACAGCTCTGCCCCGGGCCGCTGCCTGCTCCCCCATGGCCGCTGCTTTGGGCCCCCCAGAGTTCTGTATAGCCGAGGGTCCCTTTGGCGCTTCGTGTGCTCATTCCCCCCCACGGGAACAGTGGACTGGTGTGTTTTCCCTCCCTGCTGCTGTGCCTCGCCTCCTGCCCCCAGCTCCTAGTTCCAAGTCCTTGGTCTTGCAGGAGGGACTGCTGTGGTTCATGCTCCGTGAAGAAAAGTTAATCTGCCTAGGTGCTAAATGGCTTTCAGTACTCTTAACAGCAAGAGTCTTGTCCTTCTAAGACATTTGTCCTCAAATCATCCCTGTAAAATGAGGTAACCCTGTTATTCTCACTTAACAACCAAAGAGCCAAAGGGTGGAAAAAGTTATTTCAGTGTCATCAATCTCAAATGTTAAAAAAAACCCAAACAAAACAACTCGCCTACAATGTGTCTTTTCATTGCATACTTGGGACTGCTTTTCTGGATGTAGTTAGGTCATGTTGTCGCTTTTCTCTGCAGCCAGAACAGCCAGGCACAAATGCCTTTGTGCCAATGACAGCTGGAATTCTTAATATGCTCTTTGCCTCTGGTAGGTGTGAGGATAATAAAATAAATGTTACCTAACTCGCAATCAAATTACAACAACTGGCAGCACCTACTTTAAAAGTTTTAAGAAAGGCACTGCAGAACCCATAGGAAGTTCCAGTCCCTAACCAAGAACTCACAATGACCCATCCTTACAGAAGAACACTGGCAAATAACACCCTGCAAAATACCTGTTATTACTCAGAAATGCAGTGTTAGGCATTGGCAATAACAGCTGATAAAATGAGTCTCACAAAGTCTTTAACCTAAGGTGTCCTTGAATAATGTTCAACACTCAGGTTAGGACCCTGTTTTAAAAGTAACCTAACGAAAGATATGGGCAAACAGTAGGAATTTTGGATTGGGGCAAGTGGAAGAAGGTTACAGTAGTAACATCACAATTGCCTGGGCATGTTGTAGACACTCTTTACTCACTATCATGTTTTCTTTCCTCTATTGTATGGATGCTTACAAATGAAGATCGAACCCGTACCGCATACTGAAATTGTTGACCAGAGTACAAAGAGGACACAGGTCCTTGAACTTTAATATTAGGTTTGCGTCACTGAGTCACTCAGCAGGACCAACCTGATCTGGCTGAGATGCAAGGCCACCATTACACTTGAACTAAATTAGGTCAGGACACAAAATACAAAGCTGACAATGCCTTTGTGCTCTGAATGCTGTTGTTGAGCCAACCCTAAGAGAAGAAAGCTCTAATTAGCATAAAACTCACCAGTGTAAATTCTTCCATTTTGGGCTTTGTTTTCAACAAACTGCAGACTGGATTTACATTGCATCATGCTTTGTGTCACGGAGCCCCATCCTTTTTGATCTGGCCCAAGGAGTTCTAAAGCTGGTTTCTATATCAAACCATGGCCCAGGATACTTTTTTCCTCAGGAGTATTGCTAGGTTAAACCGTTCTTACCTTTCACTACTTTCTTCCCAGAACCTTCAGCTACATCAATAACATGATCCAATTCATTGCACAGCTACATAAAAGTTTTGTCCTGGATTAAGGATCAACATGGACACAGGGCAAACAGCTGGTTCTTCTGGCAGCAGTCTGTTTATGCCGGTTTAAACCATTGATCCCTCCAGAATTCTGGCTTGGCATCACCACAGTTTCAGCATAGCTCATCAGGATCACACTTCAGTGCTACTGAAGGGAACATTCCCATGTTTTTCTGAAGCTACTTGCTCCTTTCCTTTTTCTTGTATTTGTGGCAGTGCATATATTTTGACTCCATTAGTCTCCAGTTGTGTTGGATAATGATCCACATGGTCACATAATCTAAAGATGATGAGGAAAGTGGTGAACTGTTGCTTCTGATGACTGTGATTGGAGACAATCTTAACTCTCAATTTTCCCAGAATCCTGGAGAGACAAATTTCTTGACACTGCTTTTCATCTTAATCTCGCTTCCAATTCCTTTCCTTCTCGTTTTTACATCCAAGTGTGTTGCTTGCTCTGGATGTTTCTGAACTATCTGCTCTGTTCTTTCCATTCCACTGAGACCACCCTTACTGAGATCTCTAGCTATGGATCCCAGTTTTAAATGAAGCCTCTGCTTAAACTGCTACTATTGAAACCTTGACGTGTTTTTCTCTGTTGATTTATATTCTCTTCGTTTGTCTGCTTCTGCAGTGAATCTAATTCCAGGGCATATTGTTCCTCAGGTCTTTTCAAAAAGCTTAAAGGCTTCAAGCAAAAGTCTCTTCTTGAAGGCTTGTGCTTTTACCCTCATCTTTTCTCTTTCATGCAAATTACTGCAACTTCCATTCTGTGCCAAAGATTGGAAAATGTGTTTTCTTACCTTGACTTGGAAAACTCTTAATCCAAAACTTATGTCTCACAGGACTCACTTTACAAATTTAATGTGGGGTGTTTTTTTTTTTTTTCAACTGTGATATACCTTTGTCAAGTTTATTAGGTCACTACCTTTATTGTAGTTGTAGCGGTCTAAGGATATAAGAATAAAGTTACATTCTATGTCTGCTTCAAAAACCAGAAAGTCCTGTTTCTCCTAGCTTTCCAACAACCCCTCCACCTTTAGGTTATATGGTCTTGCTCTTCTTCCAACTGTGCTAGTCATCTGGTTGTTCAATAAACCAATTCAACTCAACAACTAAGCTAACCTTTTTTTTTTTTTTTAGTTTAGTTTTCTGCAGGTTATTGAGTTGAATCAACTCAGGGAAGGGTTAAAAGAGTGCCAGAGCTGGAGGAAGGTGAGGGTGTAGAAGGGAGTTAAACCTCCCACCTGGGCAGCAAAGTAAGATATGGTAACTTCAAGAAAGGCAAGGTTTGTAGGGGGAGGCAATATGTATTATTATAATCGCTGATATAGCTGCAAAAAATAAAGGAAGCTGTTCCCAAAACTTCCTGGCTATAGCTGGGGTAGCAGCTACTCTAAAATATTAACTCTGCAATTTTTGCTGCTTCTTCTGAATTGAAAAAAAAAACCCAACTTTTTTTTCCCTCGGTCCCCTCTGTCAGTGTTGGTGATCTTGTTGGTGCCTGCTCTGCATGTAACCTGACGTTTTTTGAACGTGCTTTGCTTCCAGATAGCAAACAAGTATACTTTGTCCTTTTCTGTTGTTTCCCTTCCCTTCATAAAATTTACCACTAGTACATTCAATTTTGAAAATCCTTTCTAGTTTGTTAATTACTAACTTCCCATATCCAAGATATTAAGAAGAAGGGTGTGGGAAAGAGGGGAGGGCAAAGAAGTTCTCATCAGTGTTTATGTGTAAACAAAGGTAGCTTTGGCAGCAGTTCAAATCCTTCATATGTCCTCAGGACAGAGAGAGAAATGGGAACTTTTAAGTGATTTTTATCTGTCATTCAGATTCTTTTCTTTGCTTAATCTGGTCCTTTGCTCTTATCTGTTTAGGTTTCACGTCATTGCACATTTTTCTGGACTATCATCGCCTTCACTGAAATGATTACTCCCTATTTCTCCTCTTAAGGGGCTCCCGTACTCCCATTAGCTTCATATCTTTTTTTTTTTCTCACTGCCAGAGAGTCTTCTACCTACCACATTTCATCTCTTCACTTAATGAATTGGGACATCATCAGTTATGTTTTGTTTGCTACAGCAATTATCAAGGAAGAGGAAGCATTTGGTTGCCCTCAGCTATGTCTGCAATACTGTGGTTATTTGCTATTCCAAGTACAGGGAGGTGATGATAAGTGCTGGCACGTGCTGACTTACTGTTGGTAACCACTAAATCCAAGCAGGCAGAGGCACCTTTCTACAATAACTACTCCTTACACAGCTGCAGGTTGTGTGTAGTATTGTATCCCTGCATCTGTCAGTCAGTTTATTGAGTTACCCCAAGCTCTGCTGTTGCTTGTGACAAACAAGAGATATTCCCAGATGCTTGGCTGATGTTTGTCATGTTGGACATCCTCCATTTGTTCTCAGACACAGAGATGTTCTCTGCAAGGCCCTCTCCTCGGTCCACTGCAGTCAAGGGCTAGAGATCTTCGGTGTCAGTAGCATAACTGGGGAAAATGCAGTTTTTAGACTCAGTTAGGAGTCTGAGGAGAAAAACTATTTCTCTTTACCTGGTTGTTTCCTTAAGTAAACATATTTCAAGAATGCTTTGGCAGAATACCAAACAATAGTTGGCTTAGTTTGTATACTTCTTATGGAAAACTTTCTGGAAATGCTTAAAAGGAGGATGCTCTCAAAAGTTGTTTATTTAGAAGTCTCTGAGTTTGCCTATCATTAAATCCCAAATTAAACCAGAATTAGACACTGGAATTTTGTGTATTAAAACTTGAAATATCACCAGATGCACTTCTGCAGAAGGAACAGTCAGGCCCTGAAGATTTTCATGCTTGATTTTCAATATTTTCTTTGCCTTGAGTGAAAGAAAAAAAAAAAAAACCACACTGTGTGGATTCAGCAGACTCATACAGGGATCTTACTCCTCTTCTGCTGTTCTAGTCTATAACTGCAGATGGAATGCTGACTTTGAAATACAGTCCCACTGCTAAATTTTAGAAAGCAATGTACGTAGCTCAAAAAAATATAAAATGTGTTGTGCAAGGTTTCTTTTTGGTGTGCAATTCCATCACCACTTTTTCAGTGTTTGACCTCCAAATAATTGTTTCATACAGTTTTGAAACCTCTTGGCTTTCTATATATCTGATGTAAATTTAAATAAAGCTATAGAAATATATATTTGCATGGGAGATAAAGAGAAAAATATAGTTTTCATACAACCTTGCATTAAAAATGTGCAACTGTCATTTCAGCCCCTTTTGCAAAGACTGTCATCAGTTAGGAACGTTGCTCAGCATTAATAGGCTTACAGCTTTCCAGGCAATAATCTACTAATAAAAAGGGAAGTAAAATAGTTTTCCTATATATTCCTAGATATTATAATGTAAGTAGGATCCAAACACACAGAATTGTGGGAAAAAATTAAAAGGGGGAAAAAAGGCTGAACTACTTCATTGCTAATACATCGGTGTTTATGACTGAAAAGAAGTTGATGGTATTCTAGAATAGTGGCGGTTATGTCTGGCTAGATAGAAGGGGAGTTGCACTGTTGTGTGAACAATGCATATGAAAGAAAAGCTGTCTGATGCTTAAGCAATTCAAGTGGTTCAGAAGTTAAATTTCCTTAACATGAGTACTTTGAAGAATTTCCTTCACTCCCAAATCTTATCACCTTAGATTTTACGGAACATTAACTCTAGAAAAGTCCCAATTTTGTTGGCTGCGTAATGGTGCTTGAAGCAAGACATTCTCTTTCTGCACAGGGTCTCAAACTCAGGCAGAAAATTCAGAAGGGAAAACAGGAGGGAAAAGGCTAATGTGATAGTTAAAGAAAATAAAAAAGGCTACACTGGCCAGAGGCAAGCAGCAGCTGAATCCCACACTGATACAGGACTGTAGCTCAGATGATGTCCTATGGAACTGAGCTGTGCCTAGGCGGCAGTCAAAAAAGCAAAAGGGGAGGCTAATAAGAAGCATATCTGGGCTCAGAGGTGTACCCGCAGCCGATGGAACAGGAGTTACAGACACACTGATGGCAAGTAATGTGTTGCCCTTGAGACAGAGGCTGGGGTCCTTGCTGTCAATAACCAAGTTGCATCTACACCTTATATGGCATAAAGACTCATGAAAAAGCCAGTACTATGCAGAGATGCAAAAAAAGCAGTAAGTGGATAGGAGAAGCAATGTCTTACCGTGGTACTCCTTCTGAACTCAAACCCGTACCTTTCAGCAGGTGGAGCCACAGCAGTAGGTTATAGCATGCCTGCCTGATTGCAGAGCTCATGCTCCTGTCGTTAGAGAAGTGATCTTTGGGGCATCCTTAATTACTCAATAAAAACACGATCCCAACAACCTGCAGTAAGACTCATACTGGTCTTCCAGTACATTTTGTCTGTAGGATTACTTTTAGTTCTGGTAAGCAATCACAAGCCATAAAAAATGAAGCACTAGGAAGCATAATAATAAATAGCAATTAATACATCATTATAGGTTTGCTTCTCAAGGCAGAAAAAAATGGACAAAACAATGCATTTTGATGTCAACATCAGCAAAATTTCTGGATCCTGCTTTTTGGGTACTTAATCATCCTGACATCTAGGCATTTTCATGGGAGTTTCGTCAGTGAAATTATCCAGGGAAAACTTTTTGTTCAAGCAGGCTCCACAGACTACTCACTTTTTTTGTTGTTTTCAGGACAAGATGATTTTATCTTGATAAACACGGCATGGTACACATACTCCACATTGAGTTTAGTACTTCCCAGACATTTTTTTCAGTTGAGATTTAAGTAATTAATTTAGACTTCATTAAACAGTTATTATATATTAAACAAATAGCAACTACATGCTAAAACATATTTGCAGAGCATTATGGCTATGCAATAGGTCCATATCAATTTCACAGTTATGAATCTATTACATAACTTTTAATCCTTGGTGAATGTACAATAATCAGTATTCAAATAACATACAATAACTGTCCTATTAAATCTAAATTAATTGTGGCTCAGGGAGCATTAATTTAAAAGGTTACCTATTTTCCCAGAAGATCTGATCTTTGTTACATTTTTCCGTTAAAACTAGTGTTAAAGACAGAGTAAATTTGTTTCATTTAGTCTAGAGTTACTAGGTGCTCTGAATACCCATGAATCACGTTCTGCCAAGCTTCTCTGCTAATAGCAATATTAAAGATTGTCTCTAATTTTCTTCCAGTATAATTAACATTACCTGGAGATAATAACACATAAATATGTGTTTAGGAAAAGTAATCCCTGTTGACTGAAGGAATTGACATTTAGCAGTTCATTAAAATCCATGAGTCAAAACTTGGCTGTGGGATTTGTATATCTTGAGGTTACAGAATGACCAACTTCCAGGAATGGATGTAAGACTGAAAATTTTTAAAATACTTTTCTTCTTTAATTGAACCAGAATCAGCACAGAATTGATCTAAAAGTGACTGTATCCCTTGCAATCCTCTGCATAACAAATGTGAGAAGCTGCAGTAATGCTGGAATCATAGATTCTGTTATTTTATGAAGACTGCACAACTGTGAACAATAACTGGCATCAGAGTATTTTGATCTGAGAACTGAGATGTTTCATTGCAAAAAGAGACAAGATTCGTTGAAGTTAATGCCAGAAGAAACTATTGAATCATATAAGTCTGACATATACTATAAGAAGCCATCAAAAGCCCATATTGACCTCAGTAAATTGTATCTGATTCAACCTCTCTAGAAAGATATTTCTGAGAACATCCAGAACTAGATAATTCATTGCTTCCTTTAGTAATTTATTCTCAATGACTGTTCACCTTCAGTTTTAAAAATAAACACACCAGTTTGAACTTTTCTGCCTTCAGTTATGCTATTTTTAAAAGGTGGTGTAAAGGCGTTGTTCAGGACCCTGTATATAATTCTCATTATTGTATCCATACTCCCTAATCCTATTGCCTCTCTGCCTTCTTAAAGCCAAAAAATCTCTGTCATACAGAAGTCTTTCCAGCCCTTCTGTGGATCTTTACTTCATTCTCTCCAGTTTCTCAACAGACCTAAGAAACACAGTCACCAAAACTGTATACAGTATTCCAATATTAGTCTCATCAATGCTGTTTAACTTCGCTGTTCCTATTTATCATTATTTCCAATTATTGTGTTTTGTTCTTCTGCCACTGTGCATTGAGAATCAGCATTCAGGAGTGCGCTGAGCAGTCTGTTGTCTTGTAGATCTACCTTGAGTTCTTTGTCCTGTCTGGATACCATGCCTAGATATATCTGTGTACGTGGCAATATGAAAATGCATATAAATTTTTAAATACAAACAGTACAGCAGGCTGCTCCGTGTACTGCATGTTAGTTTTGCAGGAAAGACTCCATGTTTCTGAACTAAAACTTTTGATGTTCTACTGATAGACCTATTACACTGATGCTATAATAACATCCAAACCACAAGCACAGCAGAACAGTGCTCTGACTCTTTTTCTGAAAACCATTCCCACTGAAACCTGCAATTTTCACATTAGAGTCACGGTGTAATTTAGATTGGAGGAGACCTCTTGATGTCATCTGGTTCAGCCCCAGCTCTGAGCAGGGCCAACTTCTATGTTAGATCAGGTTGCTCTGGGCCTTTCCTAGTTCTGTACAAGTTCTTAAGCAAGTTCCATGCAAGTTGCCATGCTATAATTGTAAGGGATCAGTATTATTAGCCCATACATATTACCCATCATTGTTATGCAGCATTATTTATTTCCAGAATTGAAATAAAAATGTTGAATAATACCAGAACTGAGACTCTCATCAGACACACTAGAAACATCTCAGTGTAAGGCATCTTTAAATTCCTCTGTGTAAGAAATGCTTAGCAAACTCTCCTTAGCGTCTCAGCCAGAAGCTAATTGAGCACCAAAAAAAAAAAAAAAAGCATCCTTTAAAGATGTTTTATGGCAATCTCCATGGCTACAGCAAAGAGACAAAATCAAATGTTTTTACAAGACACAGGAGTTCCAAATATGAGATGTGTAGTTTTCAACTGTATTTTCTCCATTCCTGTGCAGACCTGTTAAGTTTGTCCAGTAGTTCCTATTTTGCAGTATCTTGCAGCCAGGATGTGTTCTTGTAAGTTTGCAATGCCATGTTTTTCTCCCAGTCTGTAGCACTGCATGCCAGATGTGTTGGCTATCTACCTGTTGCTGGCAGGCAGAGTCACAGAGCAGAATAGAGGCTGTCATGATACACCGCATCAGATGAGCAGTCAAAGGATTGCTGTTAAAAAGCACATTATTGAAGTGCAGGCTAGCATTCAGCCTCTCTGGCTAGCTTCACATTTGTTGCATAAACTCTTATTAGAATTTGAGTCTGTATTTGTATTTATCCGCTGCACAGATAAAATAGTGTTGGTGAGGACTCTTCCACAGCTTGTTCTAGGGCCTTGATCATCCTGTGCTCTCTCTCCCATGAAAGTTAAATATTGAGGGAGCTGATGCAGTCACTGCCATGGAAGAGTGTGAGCATCATAGTCTTGTCCAGTCTGAGAAAATAAGGAGTGTTTAAAGAGAGTTACATTGCGTTAGCCAAAGAAATAGTATAGACAGATTTACTACCCTTTACGTTGTTTAGCTGTTTGTGGCTGACCACTGAGATCCAAAAAGTTGATGAGATTTAAGTAATAGATATCTTCATGGATTAGTCCTCAGCTACTTAAGAACTATATATTTTATGTTTCTCTGCTCTTTTCAAACAGTGCCCATTTTCTTTGTCTTTATAGAACTCAATGTTTGTTTCTTATATAAAGCCAGAGATTACATCATTTCTGGCTCTTGCCATCTAGTTCTGACTGAACTGGTGTAACACTGATGTAGCTCTAGCTCTAGTTTGGCTGGAGCAGTGATCTTTAATCTCAAATGATTCATGATCAAAAATACTAAGCAAACAACAGTGCCAAAACTTTACTGTCCCTCTTACCCTGAAGAAATACACACTTACAAAAACCAAGAAGTACAGGCAGCAAGAGGAGGTATGGTCTTGGGAGCCTAAGATGGAGGCCACTCCTCTAGTCCAGTTTAGGCAGAACTTTCTCCTTTGCCCACTGAAGTTATTTGTTGATCAAAATAGATTTTATTAGTCAAGCATTATTGTTTACTGCTTAGTATAATATCCATCTCAATTTCTTTGCCTCTGGAAACCAAGGGGAGGCTAAAATCATATTACAATTTTTATAAGATGAAAGTGAGGGTTGAGGAAAGATGAAGAAGAATTATAGGCCACTAAATTTAACTTCAATACCTGACAAATAACTATAACAATTAGTGAAGCAAGAGCAATCAGTATGTAAACAGCTTGAAGAAAATGCAGTGATAAATTAGTATCACATTTGTAAAAAGCACAAATCAAGTGAAACCAAGCTAATTGGTTTCTTTGATGGAGTAATGAATGTATAAAGCAAAAGTGGTAGACACAGAATTTCTTAATAGTAGTAAGACACGGATACTGGTTGCATACGGCATTCTTTGAAATAAACT
This sequence comes from Pterocles gutturalis, assembly GCF_000699245.1. Classification (NCBI taxonomy): domain Eukaryota; kingdom Metazoa; phylum Chordata; class Aves; order Pterocliformes; family Pteroclidae; genus Pterocles; species Pterocles gutturalis. The sequence continues at coordinate 178,219 of NW_010105382.1, read as the reverse complement.
AAATAAAGTTGGATTAGGTGGAACCAGCATAAAATGAATACACAGGTAAATAAATCAAACACTGAGAAACTTTATGAACAGTTGTGCTGGAAGCTAGGAGGAGGTCAAAACCATTTTACGTGATCAAACATCTTACATAGCTCAGTTTAGACCTGAAGGGGTTTTGTTTGCTTTTTTTTTAAAAGACAACTGCCCCCGCATAAAAGAGCATCTAGTGTAAGAAACACCTAAATAAAGAAACTGAGCAGACCAGCAAAAAATGACAGCCATTTTGGTTCTATGCCAGCACCAGAATAGCTTACATCAGCATTGTTTTTCTGCTGCACAGCTGAGTTGCTTTATTTAGACGTATTAAATACTCCAAAGCACATCTAAATAGAGCTTTGATTACTGCAGGATTATCTCAAATTTATTTATTGACGTTGCTTCTGTTGACTGATATTTCTGTCCATTCATCTAAAAATCACACGATTCATGAAATGTTTATGCCTTTTTGTTGTGACTGAGTGCAAAAAAGATGTCTAGTGGCATCACATGTCTCTGGGAACTTTTGCTCTGTTTTCTTTATAAAAGCTAATAAAAATTCTCATCATTATTCATTTGTTTTTACAACAGCAAATAGGCATGCTATTGGCAATTATGGCCACCTATGCATTTTAACACCTACAGAATAAAAACTTGTTCTTGTCCCAAAAGCTGATGTGACAAGGGACAAGAGCAGATAGAGGCATAAGAGCCCAAGACATCAATGAGAGGTTTTTTGTAAGCCTTATAGACAGCAGTTGTGGCAAGGACATCATCTGCTTCATCATTGTCAATATTTTTCATAGCTATTAGAGGAAAGGAACATTTTTTAGAGTCTTAAAGGAGGATTATCACGTTAGTTTTGCACATTTTTGGGAGCCAACCTTCCCAAGTAAGAAAGGCAGCACACACTCAGACAGAGAGTGAGCTAATGAAATCTGACAATAAAACACAACAAATGTATTTTAGATATTAGAATAAAAATATAGTGTTGAAAGGAGACATCACTTGTAGAAAAAGATTAAAGAGATTCTCCGTGGAAAGAATAAGCAGATGCAATTACCGAAATGTTTTACACAAGAAAAAGCAAATACCATTAATTATTAAACATTTTATTTTGTCTGCCCATACAGACTGCAATAGTGTTTATTTTAAAGTATAATGAATAGAACCAGTAAGATATAGGTGGCAAATAATATCCTAGTCGGTAAAACTTTTGCCACAGTCATTTCTAGACCCTTAATGTAGTCCAAATTGCATTAAACTTGATATAAATGCTCACTGGGGTTCATATGCCTTTTTCTGTAATGACTTATGCTGATCACTGCCACTCACAGAATACTTACAGAGGTGGATGCACTGAATCCACTCCAGTGTGTCACCCCCTATGATCCTAGCTCATAAACAGGTTCCAGTGAAGAAGCAGTACTAGTGAAAATCCTAAGAGAAATGGGAAGTTGGGATGACCTTCTCAGGCCATGACAGCAGGCATAGGGAGGCGAAGTGGCATGAATTACAATTAATTTATTCATGACACAAGAAAAAAATTGTACTGAAGGTCCCTAAAAAGATTTCAGCTTATGAAAACTTAAATTGTCTAATACTAGTATGCTAGGATCTAGATATACGTTTTAACATAGTATTACCTTGTTTGTATAAAAACTAAGTGTGCTAACACAGGTACGCTCATCCAAATTTCACTCGGACCTCCAATTCCAATAATGTCATTGTAAATCAATGATCTAATTTTACCAGGCTTCCCCACTTTTCCCACTAGAAAAAGCGCTTTGCAATCCACTACAGAATTATGACCATGGCCCTTAATTGTTGTAATATAAACATAGTTCCTCCCAGAAGATTTTTACAATCTTGAGGAAGCTGAGTTCACCCAATGCCCATCCCCTTGGCTTCTCCACACCTTACCCCAGCAATCAGAGATGCAGTTAGATTTTATCTGACTCTCCCCGGACAGGAAAGTTGAAGCAATCAGAGATGCAGTTAGATTTTATCTCACTCTCCCCGGACAGGAAAGCTGGTGTTCATATAATTTTGTTTTAACTGGGAGTATAACCATACCTAATCCACTTCACGTTGAATGATCTAATCCTTTGTGATTTTGGAGCTGGGTAAAAGAGCTGTAAGTATTAGCAAGTTTATATTTCCCGCTTAAAATGCCTGGGGTGCTTGAGCTGACACTCTGTATGTCTGCCTTGTTTAGCGTAGCATTTGTCAGTGAAAGACCCTCATCCTCAGCATTTGTGCCCCAGATAGTCTGGCAAGTCGTTGTATTCATTTCTTCAGAGTATGCTCCAATTTTCCTGGGCTTTTTTCTGAGTAGGGTACGTACAGTCAGGAGAACAATTCTTTCTTCATAAACAATGCCCATGTTGATGACAGTATTGTTTGTAAAACTTGTCTGTTTTATAGTCAGGCAATATATTGTATAAATGTGAAAATAAAATGCTTATTTCAGAGTCTTAAAGATGCACAGCTGAAGACCTCCTTCCTCTCCTAAATGCAAATGCTATTAAAATAAATTTTTCAGCAATTAAAGAGCATTAGGTAGACTCTCAGTTAAGATAAATTTACCTCAAAAATGTATTCATCACTCACTTCAAAAGTAAAGCCCCAAAGCAAAATGTACATAGTTGCCAGCAGCTTTAGTTAAAGCTAAAATTAGCCATGCTGATTAAGTGGATTTTGCATAACCTTAACTATTAATCCTTCATATTGGTCTTCTTTTCTTTGAAAAATCTTGAAGTACCAATAACCTAAAGGTTTATAAAGTCACTTTTTAATACTACTTAGTTAAGATTTAATCCTTTGTATAATAGTTAACATTGGCACCATCTTTTAATAGCCCAAGATTTCTAACATGCACTTGCTGAACAAAACAGACTTTTTAAATTCCAGGGAAATAATGGCAACACGCATAGAGCAGAAGACCTTTGATTTAAAGAATTTAAAAACGTACTTACAAGAGATAAAATGGAACTAATAGTAAATTAATCTCTCAGTTTTCACCCTTTCTTTAAACAGTGTTCTTTTCATGCTTAATTCTCTCCCCTTCCATTTTCTCAGGCCCTTATTTTCTAACAGCTAGATTGCCTCCCATCTTACCTGGCTAAGCAAGGAATAAATTACATTTTCCAGTAAGACCAATAGGGAATTTGACTCCAAGTCTCTTTTTGAAAGCATACGCTGTTTTATAGATACCTCCTCTGAAAAAGGTGACTTAGTCTTGGATCATTCTGTTGCTGTCAGAGGGAATTTAAATTGCCGCCTTTAAAAGTTAAAAGTTGTTCCTAATCTCAGACAGGAAAAGGTTGTTCTTTGTGAAGCAGTGCATCATTGCAAACTTGGCTCTTGTTTAGGGCTGATCATGCTAACAGAGGGTGCTCTCCCTAAAGGTTTATCTAACGCATTTTGCTTCAGATTTGCTTGAGGCTGGGAGTGCAAACACTGTTAGTTACCCAAGCTCAGATGACACCTGGAAGCTCATTAGTTTACCAGAATTCCTTTGTGTGCCCCAACCTTGCCTCAGCGTTTCATAGCATTTGCTCATCTGCCTTTTTCTACAAAAAGTAATCAACCTTTACGTTTTGTAATAAATGGCATTTTCTCATATTTATTTTTTTAGCACCAGTAATTCGAAGAGAGTTTGACAGCCTCAGTGATCCTGCTTCCTTCACTTTAGAAATAATTAACAGAAATTCAAAAAATGAGCTATTATAGGTAGCTGGTAATTATTGTTCACACCTCTGTTTTGACAGTCAAACAATTCAAAAAATCAGTCATAAGACAAATTAATAATGAATTGAGCATCAAATATTTTTACCCTTTTATATCAGTTAGGCTTTTTTCTTCTGTGTTCAAGCATTAATTCATTAATTGTTTTAAACATCTGTTCATCAAAAGGTAACTCAGAGCAGCTGACAGTTGTGTTTTGTTTGTATATTTCATCAGTACAACCAGATGAAAACTTTCAGATCATTGATCATGTCATGTTCTCCTGAGTAACTGGCCAATAAAACTGGATATTTGGAAACTGATAATTTAGGGCTTCAAGGGTCAATCCAGTAAGAAGCTGAAGCTGGCTAAAACGGACTTTCTTTTCTTCTTTGTCTTTTTCTTCAGTAGGTGGTCTTCTGAATGATCCGTGATGTCATCTCCAGTCATCATGATGTTTTTCCTCTTTATTAATGACAGATTATTATTAATGACAGTTCTGTAGATCATCTTACTCTGCTGCCTGTACTGCATTATAAAAGTACTAGCAATGGTATTCCAGATGGAGAGCATAGTGACATTTATAGTTTTCTTAATGTTTTCTTTCTGTCCTTTTCAGTTATTTATGGCTTTGACAAACTTTCACCTTCATAGCTGAAATTTCTCAGATAAGGTCATTGACCAAAGGTCAATTTTATCCTAGTCACTTACTAAGTTTTAGAAAAAAAAAAATTTCATCCAGCTTTATGATCTTAAGTCATGTAACAGTTTGCTTTTTCTTACATGAAGGGTTGTGGATTTTTTCTTACAGAGCTTTAAGCAACACTCATGTCTGAAGACTTTGAAATTTGTCTCAGAGAACACCTGGTATAGACATGTTCTTTTCAGTGCTTTATTGCTTGTCTGTTCCTATTTGTTCAGAGAACACCTGGTATAGACATGTTCTTCTCAGTGCTTTATTGCTTGTCTATTCCTATTTGGTAGAGTTATACAGATTATTCAAGCTATGTTGCTTTTCAATGGTATGGGCCATGTGTGGAAAGAAATAGAAATTTAAGAAATAATCAAATTATGAGATTGCCAATGTTTGGAAACTTGAATTATTTCCTCTCCTCTTGATAAGGTTCCCGCATCAGAATAAATGCATACAAACATTTATCTCACTAAATGATGCAGTGACTTTGTGTGGGAAACTGGCACCTAGGAGGGACAAAGAATTGTAGTGCCTGAAGAAGTGAGTGGGATGAGTGAACTCATGGGAGGTTACAGGTATCAGATGCTGTGAGCAGGATAATGGCATTACTCCATAGATTTCCCTGAATTAGGCTCAAATAGCCAAACTATTTTTTTTGGCTGTTTCCAGCTTTCAAAAATACTTTCCTTTATTTATCACCCTGAATTAGGCTCAAATAGCCAAACTATTCTTTTGGCTGTTTCCGTCTTTCAAAAATACTTTCCTTTATTTATCATAGTGATGAATATCTGTGCTATATGTACACAAGCATAGTTTGAGAAGAGTTTGTATTAAAGTTTTAATGATTGTTAAGTGGATAAATTTTTGAAGTGCTAGGTGGGCAACGACAGAGATAAATCACAATGGAAAGCATCGCCATTTTTTTTTATGGTGTAGAATGGGCAACGACAGAGATAAATCACAATGGAAAAGCATCGCCATTTTTTTTTATGCTGTAGAATTAAAAAGCTATTGTTTGCAGATAGATTTGCCACATCTCTTAAAATTCTAGTCCTGCAGTCAAATATTTGTCCACCCTCTTAGTAGACTGTGATCATAACTCACTTCAAAAGCACTTATAATTATGTCTTTCATAAAATCACCTCTTTTCCTTACAGATTCACAGGAGAAATTTGAATGATAAAAAGGTAATCTCTAATGCCATTACAGTGTTCATGTTTGAATTGGTTGTATACCGAACACAAGCCTTTAAGATTTCCTTCTCCACAGGAGCTGAGATTCTATAGTATTGACTTTAATAGGCAATCATTCAACTTTTAAAATGCAAAGTAAATTTAGCACAGGAAACTTGCTATTGCAAAGCTATGGATGAAAAGATAGGTTTCAGCATGCACTCAGAAGTGCATACAGGTTACTGCATACAAAATGTTCAGAAGGGCAGAGCTGGGATACATGATTTTGAGTTTCAGGTCTTCTTTCCGACATTTGAACATTCAAGTTATAAAACTCCAATAATGTCAGTGTTTGAAGGAATGTACAAAGTTTCATATTCTGTTGAGCATTTCTACAGACATGCTTTCCAGAACAAAGCATCACCATAAACATACTTTCGATATGTACATAAATATAAAAGACAAAGCTAAGAAAAAACCTTCTAACTTTCCTTCTTTATAATTGTATATTGTAAAGCAAAACATCTATCTGCATGTTTTCCTAACTTTTCAGAAATGTGCTCAGTGCCAGATAATTCTGCAGTAGATGTGAGAAGGTACAGATAGGTATTGTCCCCTGAAAAGGACAATTGTCTGATGAAAGATCTAAATGTTTTCCTAATCCTGATATTGATCTTTTGTATGGCTTGTGAGAAATCATTTCTCTTTTCTCTAGGGACTCTGTTCTCCTTTATACTGTCTTTTCAGGGACAGAGAAAGATCTGAGCATTGGAATCTTTTTGCACTGTATCCTGGTTTTGAGTGGGACATGATTAACTTTCCTCATAGAAGCTAGTGTGAGGCTATGTTTTGGATTTGTCCTGAGAAGAAGGCTGATAACATGCTGATGTTTATAGTTGCTGCCAGGACAGTCAAGGACTTCTCAGCTTCTCTGCTGTGCCAGTGTCTGCAGGTGCAGGAGAAGCTGGGAGGGTGCCTAGTCCACAGTTACTGGCTGAGGATTCAACCTTAGGTTTAGGACTGAGACCGGAATTGGCCAGTGGTACATTCCATATCATGCACATCATGCCCAGTATACAGATGAGTGTTTGTCCAGAAGCTCTAGCTCTCTCTAGGTCACCCCTCTGTCTCGGGCTTGTCTCACTCTCTTGGTCGGCTTTCAGTCTCTCGGGCTCTTTTCCAGGATTGTGGTTTCAGGACTCCCTGGTATGGGATCATTAGCCAGGAACAAGCTGAGCTTTGGTTAGGTGATGAGCAGTTCACTGTTTATCACCCATTTGTATATTTGTATATATTACTATTATCATTATTACTATCATTATGATTGTAGTTTATTTATTAAATTGTGTTTATCTCAACACACAAGTCTCTTTTCCCTTTACCCTTTTAATTCTGTATCCCATCTGGAGGAGGGGGGAAGGGTGAGTGAGCAGCTGTATGATGTTTGCTGCTAGCTGAGTGGGTTCAAACCACAACACGCTGAAATGCTTACTGCATTGTGGCAGGACACAATTGGTGTCAGTTGATTTTTTAAGGATTGTTTGTCTTTTAACAATGTTATTTCCTACTTATTGTGTTCTCTTTCATTGTTCCACCTGTAAACTCTTCTCATTTGAAAACTCAGCTCATTCAAGGGGAAAAAAAAATCAAAAAATTAATATCACCTTTTTTTAAAAATAAAGCAGAGAGTAAACCAGTAGCTACAGAAATTGATGGCTGTAAAGTATTCAATGGAAATAACCAGATAGTTAAACTAATCACAAGATCTTTTCTTAAGAAAATATTCCCAGCTTGCTTTGTCATGCTGAAATTCTCATCAAACTTTTGTAGGAGAGCAAAGGTTTGGTTTTGTTTAAACCTTCTCCTTGAATGGCAAAGGTATGCTTAAGGCACTAATCCATCTGTGTAACAATTGCAAGCTTTGTAACCAATAGCACATGACAGAGCACGCTGAGAGATACACATCTTGGGTCTGTTCTAGGCATCAGTCCAAGACTCTGGGCTGGAATTGCAAGAGCAACACAGAACCTTCAGTCTTTTGAAAACCCTTAGAAATCTTATATATAGCATACGTAAATGAGGAGTTGGCTAATCTTGATTTGCAATTCCCTTTTAACATCGCATTGCCATAGTGGAAGTTCAGCCATGTTGAAAGAAGGCAGAGAAAATAGATTTTAAAATATCGGTTACAGTTATATGTAAAAAGACGTTTTGTTGGAGGAAAAGATTTGGTTACCATTCATGTGTTATATTTTCTTCTCCTTTTATTCAGGTTGATTAAATGTTGTATTTTGGTGAAAAGTAAGACCTGATCCAACTTCCAGTGACTCTAATGGAAAGCTTGTGCTGATTTTGTTTGTAGAGGCTCTGTCCATATAGAGTCCAAAATGTAAACCTTTTTGTATTCAACTTGTCAGGAGTGTGATAGAATTTGCATTTTTCCACTATACTCTGAGGATTTCTGCACTAATACACTTAAAAGAAAGAAAACAGTGAATATGGAAAGATGGGGTTTAAAAATCAGAGATTATTATGACTTTTTAAAATTCTTTTTATTACTGTTGAAAACTGACAGATCCATTAGAACCGAGATATTTTGTCAAAGTGCAGCATTGTGATACACTTTTTAACAAAAAGATATCCAGAATGCCAAAAAGAAAGAAGAGAAATTTATAAGTTCAATGCAGGATAGTCAATACTTGCTGCTTAGGACACTCATCTGGTTAGTGAGAGATGCATGTTCTAACTCAACTCAGGCAAAGTAAGAACTGGAGTCTTTTCTTGCAAATGCTTCAGCTGACACCTCTAACAACTGTTGCATCTGTTCCTCATTGGTTTTGGACCATGAGTCTGATTGCCTTTTTGTTTTCAGTCTCAAATTTGTCCTGGTATAGATCAGAGGTGTCTGAAACATGAGATTTTTGCGGGAAGAAACAAGATAGCTTTAGCATCTAGACACTGAAGGAGCAAATAAAAATTGGGACACCAATGACAGATGCTTGTCAGCATACTTCTCTTGCTATATCTGTTAAGATTCAATAAAATTCGTACCCAGTGTAAGCCTTGGAATAAATATATTTTACATAAGCTCAGTGGAGAAGTTAGAGTTTGGTTGTGTAGTCTGCCAAAGATTCAGTCCACTTTGAGAACTCTTCAGCCCCTCTCAGCTTCTTTGCATTAACTGTGTTGGGCTGTTCCTGCCGAGACTGAGCAGGCTCCGTGCTAGAGTTCAGAGGCCAAACAGAACTTTCCCTGCCATTTTTCTACTGCTGCCAAAGGTTGTTTAAAAAAAACCCCAGATGCTAAGATCAGAAATGCAGGCCAGAAAGGGAGTATAAAAATAATTTATAATCAGTAGAGCACACTCCACTGCAGAACTTGGAACTCAAAGTTACTCAATCTTTGGCAAGGAAACAAGTAACTGAAACCAATGACAAGCTGTAGTAATAGTCTACATAAAAGGTAACAGCTTTCTATTGCTGCAACTTCTTGCCCTGGCTAAGACTGAGAGGAAAGTCATGTGGGTAGCAGCATCACCAGCAGTCAGTTTTTAAATACATTTAATAAACTGCTATATGTATTCTGCTAAAATAATGATAATTTACAAAAGGTTGCCTTTGTATCCCCCATCTCAACCTATGTCATAGATGTTGATGTAGTCTTTTAATTATATAAACACCCAGTATTTTTGTACAAGCCTCCATGGGAATGTAAGGAACCGGACACATTTCTGAGAGCTTAGTATGTATGTTCACCCAGCCTTCGCATCCTCACATCTTTAGCTATTTCCTCCTACTAGGTATTGATGACTTAACAGACAAAAGCTTTAATACAGCAACGATTCCTATGTCTACTCACCAGCCTACTTTGAAAGAGGGAGTGAAGAGAGAGATGCAAAGGAGCTGGATAAAAAAAATTACTTGCTTACCCATAAAGTCCACTTTTTTTTGTTGTGTGCTTATAAAATTCTTTAGTATTTCATCAGAAGGGGGGAAATGTGTATTATTTCACCTACACTGTGCAGCTGTTCAGTTTTCTCTGTGCCAAGCTAAAACATGAGGAAAGATCTAAAGAGCTTAAATTGAATGAGATACTGTATTCATCCGTGTGACTTCTTTGTTAAGTAGTCAACCTCTGTGATGATAAAAAGGTCAGTGCTGCACCATTATACCTACCATATCCTTTAATCTTTTTTTATTTATGTCCTTAAATCAAGCAAGAGAGAACTATGTTAAACAGTTGTATTGATTTTTTTTTTTTTTCTGACTCTATTAGTTTAGCTTCAGGGTCAGGTACATGTTTTGTGATATTCCCAGAGTATCATCATCCTAAGACATCACTGTACATCTCTGATACTGTTTGGAAGACCAAAATTATATGTATAAAGTACAAGTTGTTTGAAAAATAGCCTGTATTTACTGAATTCCAAATAGGTATTTGTATTACTTTGTCAAATTAAAGTACTGCTGTGCTACTTATCTCCCTTTCCAGGTACAAGCCAGTAGTGTTCACTAATAGTTTGCAGGATAAAAATGAATAGTACAATGGATAATATTTCTTGCAAAAGGAAAAAATATTTACAGCATAATGGCATAGCACAAATCTTTTCAAAAGTAATATCGACTACTGTCTCTCATAGCGTGCTGCTGCTTAATAGTAGATAGTTCCATATTGCTGATATAGGGAACTGAATTTTATGTAAATGCACTAATATAATGGGATTCCTTAATCCTGACTGGTGGAAGAAGATTTTCAAGCATATTTGCTAAAGTCATAGTCAATGTCATTAGTCATAGTCAGTCACATTAGAAACAGCATTTATGTAAGAAAAGAAAATGAAAGATGCAGTTCCACTGCTATAAAAACTAGTCACACTATTTCTAGCTAATTCTGAAAATAAAATGTGGGACTTCACGAGTCTTAATACATGTCATAAATGTTGAAATAATTTGGTTTACTCAATGTGTCTACAGTATAAAACTGGTCTGAGCAGAATCCTTTCCTAGTTTATTCTCTGTATGTGTTAAAATAAATAATAATAATAATAAACCTTGAAAGGAAAAAAAAAAGTGAAAAGTGTTATGAATTTTTCTATGTTATTAGTGTTTTGTTGAGAAAACCTGCATGGAACTGAAAAAAAAAAGAAATGCTTCTATGATCATTCAGTTTTATGACCAGGTTTATCTGAGGGGTTTGATGTTTGCTTTTTTTGTGGTTTTATTCATCTTACTTGAAGCATTTTCCATAGTATCAGCATCTGTAATGTGTCTCCTCTGGGTATATGCTCTGATACCTAGTATCATAGTTGCACCTACTTTTCAGGCTTTCTATCAGCTGCAACACCAATATCAGTCTGTCCATTTATTCAGCCATGTGTTCTCACAAATGTTAGTTTTCTCTGAAATTTGGTTGGTGCTGGCTAGTGGTTTCCACTGGTATCAGTGGAAGGTTGATAGACTGCAAGGACAAAGCTTCATCATCCCTGAAAGCATTTAAACTTCTCAGCAACTTTTTTACCCACTGTGTGATGTGATGGGAGCACACATGTCTGCCTCCTGGGAATGCAGTGGCAGCAGGGGCTGCAGGTGGATGTGTGCTGTCATAGTTTGACCTGGCCAGCAGCCAAACACCACACAGCCACTCGCTCACCCTTCCCACTCCCGCGGATGGCGAAGAGAATGAAAGGGGCAGAGGGAAAAGATACTCATGGGTTGAGATAAGCACAATTTAATAACTAAACTACAATCATAATGATAGTAATAATGATAATAATAATAGCAATATATACAAATATACAAATGGGTGATACACAGTGTAACTGCTCACCACCTGATGACCAGGGCTCAGGCTGTTCCCAGCTAACGATCCCAGAGCAGGGAGAGTCCCAAAACCACAATCCTGGAAAAGGCAGAAGACCCTGAGAGTCTGATAATCTGAGAGCCAACTGAGAGAGAGAGAGGAGATGACCCAGAGAGAGAAGGGGGTGACAATCCAGAGAGAAAGAGGACTTCCAGACAGAGCCTCATCTATATACTGGCCATGACGTTCATGATATGGAATGTACCATTGTCTGATTTGGGTCTCAGTCCTAAACCTAAGGTCGAATCCTCAGCCAGTAACTGTGGGCTAGGCTCCCTCCCAGCTTCTCCTGCACCTGCAGACACTGTTCGGAGAATCTGAACAGTCCTTGACTGTCTTGGCAACAGCTATAAACATCAGCATGTTATCAGCCTTCTTCTCAGCACAAATCCCAAACACAGCCTCACACTAGCTACTATGGAGAAAGTTAACTCTGTCCTTGCTGCAACCAGGACATGTGCATGGTATGGGAGCTACAGTCTCTGCAAGCTTGGCCCTGGTTTGGCTTCTTGTTGATGGCATGTGGGATCAGAAGCAAGGGAAAAAAAAAAAAAGGAATAAAAAAAAAGGAATAAAACCGAAGTGATATGACACATTTCTAAGGGTAAATATCATCTAGCTGTTAACAAGGGAGAAGGTTCAGAATCATCAAAACAACCAGATACTGGGCCCACATTTTCAAAAGAGTCAAATTTGACCTATAGATTCATATGGTCACTTAAATGATACTCTAGAGTGAGGTAACCTTTGGATAAGGTGCTGGGATTTTGAAGTATACATACTGTAAAAAAACTGGGCATACTGGTTTTAAAGCAGAAGTTGGTATGTGCAGTGAAGTTTCTATATGTACATGATTTTGAAAATCAAGCTGAGTAGCGAAATAGCCTACAGAGTCATGGCAAAAATAGGGAAACTATACTGCTTTAACACATCCATAAGACTTCTTTGCCTTCTATTATAAAAATGTTAACAAGTTTAGTTCAAAATACTTTGGATGTGTCATTCTAACCAGTTGCAGCCAGTCTGATTAGGTACAGGAGGTATTTTCCTGGTGAAATCACATCAAGCAAGTTTTCCAGCAGGTAGTTTCTACAAATGTCTTGAAACTCATTTTTTGGAAAACGTAGGCAGCTCTCCCTGAAACATCAGCGAAGGGGCACTGTCTCAGCAAACAAGTTGCATTCACAAGGGACCAGAGGGTCTGTCTATGCTTCTGGTATTTTTTATGTTGGTTTTCATATATATATCCTCCTTTTTTTATCCTGACATTTTTGCATGGTGGGTCATTGTTTGTCAGTTGTTCACGTAGAAGGTGAACAGCGCAGAGGTGTGGAATGGCAGGACATGCCGAGATATAAATGAGTAGAGCATGGTTTTACATTAAAGGGCTTTTGCCAGGTTTTCTACTAGGTGTGCAAATGTAAAGCTGTGGATAAACGCCCTGTTCTCTGCACACTCAGTGTGAGGTCAGAATGTGGTGACAGTGACAAACTCCTGAGCAACCAAGCCCACTTAAAAATACTGTATGGAGGCACTCAGCAATAAAGGACGATCCCTTCAACAGCCAAGAACTACCAAGGACTTTTAAAGACCGATGACCAATATGGAATATCACTCTACATATGTACTACACGTCCTAATACAGTGACATGCAGAATTGCCAAAACTGTCTCTGGTACAGGGAGTAATGTAACACTAGTATGGCACTCTGCTATGTGTAGAGTTATTCCCAGCAAGATTAATTTGTGTGAGCACCTCGACTGGAATTAACTTGCTCGCAACTAGCTTTAGCTCCCCAAGATATTGTGCACATATATTTGGTATTGGAAAGCTCATAGCAGCTGGCATTACATCGGCAGTTTCCTCAGCAATATCAAAAAATTCAAGCTGCATGATGCAATTACCAGAAGCAGCAGGAGAATATTTTATTTCTTCGGTCTCATGCTCTTTTACGGTCTTCTAGCCAGTGTCTCGCTGTCATTCACTTCATGAAGGACAGCACTCTATTTGTGAAATGGATGGCTTACTTTTAAGTTTTCTTCCAGGAAAAAATTCCGTAGCTGCAAAATCTCTAACCATCTGACTGATAGTCTGTTTTTCCAGTGCCCAGACTAAATGCAGAAGAGAGCGGATGGTTGTAGAGCTGCTTTAAGACGAGTCTTTACTTCTTTGCTTGTTCTTTAATAGTTTTGCCCAAATTCCACTGTTTTTTTCTGCTGCTCAGTTACAGATTCTTGCCTAGTTTTCCTGATGTTCTTAATTTTAAATCTCTTCCAGCATTACAGCTCTCCAGTTTTTTACCTGTTACCATCTGTTGATTTTTTACCCAAATATTATTCTTCTGTTTTCTAAACTGAATCTCATTGCAATATTCTGCCTGTGTTTCTGATCTTCCTGTGACCCCTTGTATTATTTCTCCATTTTCAGCAGTGTGCTCAGCTCCTCCTAGTTTAATAGATCTGCAGATTTCATTAATGTACCATTTACTCCCTCTTCTAGCTCATTATTGAAGCTATTAAATGAGATCAGAAGTAATACTAATCTTTGTGTACTGCACTAAATGCCTCCCTTCAAAGTTATTGTTTATCATTACCCTTCATTGTTTGTCATCACACTTCATTTCAGACAACATGATAGTTCATTTCCAATTTGATTTAAGTTTGGGAACAGAATTTTGACACATTGGAGATGGAGAAGAAAGGCTAATCAACAATCCAACAGAGGCTTCTAATTAAGGTTTAATTTAGAGGATCAAAGTTAGGAGTCATCTATTGCAGCCATGGTGTAAGGTGGAAACTGTCTCCATCACTTAATTGAGAACACCTTAAGCTCAGTGCTAAAATATCCTAAAGAAAACAGTATACTGCTAAAATTCAGACTCATGACAGTATAGCTTCTGCTCTCTATTCATTAATTTTGTATTACTGTTAAAAAATCAAGTTTGTCTGGCAGACTTCAAAGCGTTTTAGTGAATTTGTTTTCTCAATAGCTGTTCCATTATGTTGCTAGGGAGGGAAGCTAAATTTATGAGTAGCAATTTCAAAGACAGCTCACAGAATATGTGAACATCTTTGGCCCTTTCAGAGAAGTACAGTCTTGCTTCCAAAGCAGCTACATCCTTCTGTTCCTGCACAGAGTAAAATTTCAGGAAAGATATTTTAATTTTCACAACCCTTCAAAGTTTAATTTCTAAATTCTGTCGTAAATACTATTAAACATATTTATAGTATGTCATTAGGAAACATTGGTGCAGTCAGGAAAAACTGATTTTGACAAGATACAGCTCCTCTGATAATAGTTAATCCCACATGATTGAAGGACCCAACACCAAAGCCTGATCATCCTTCATCTTAATATAATACCTAGCGTTTTATACCGTTAGGTTGCCAACCCTTAGCATCAGAGCCAATTACTCTTCGTCTTTATTGACTTGACAAAAATATATTTATCCAAATGCATTTGGATATCCAAGAGCTGCTCGATTTTTGGTAGGAATACGTGGCTTGATCTCATTTAGTTATGTATAGTCTGTTTCAGTGCAAATGTAAAAACCCTAAACCTAGTCTGGAAAACATTTGCCTCTAGTTAGAGCTGAGATCTCGGTTTTGTACTTAGATACATTCGACAAACAATGGGGCAGTGAAACACTGGAATTCAGGTTGAGATCAGGTCGTTTTTTAGATGTAGGGATTTTTTTAGGGAAAATTATCAAAGTAAGGAGGTGGGTGCATCCCAAGGGCCATGACATGCAGTGGGTCTAATGGAAATATAATCGCAAGTCCTGCTACTGCAACAAGGAGTGAGTTCATGATTCCAGAAATACAACCAGAGGTGAGGTCACAAATCTAGAAACTGGGTTGCCACAAGAGTTTGAGATTAGCTACTGTAAAATCAGCTTTTCTGAATTTTGAAGCTCTGCATCTTTCAGTATCTGCTTGTTTATCTGACATCGCCTGGTATCTCATTACTGTGAATCTGCCTTAACCTCTGAGGCAAATTTTGTTCACTCTTCCCTAGGCTGCTTATGGAATATTTTCCTCCCACTCAATCTCTCCTGAAACCCATCTCTGTCTCTGTTGATTCCTGCTAGAGAATCAGCAGTGACACCTTTTAGCCTTGTTTTTATGGTTAAGTATTTTTCTAGAACTTTTTATTGGGTTTTTATTACTACTATCTCCTGTCTGCCCCTCTCCCCCTATTACTGAGTTACGTATTTATTATATCTGTTGTGAAATTGAATTGCATGATTTTCTGGGAAAAGATTTAACATCACTTAAGTTTTCAAAAATACCTACCAATAACATTTAATGATGTAAAAATATGCATAATTACTCTGATTCATTAATACTTATGATTTAAGGTGTCCCTGATGAGTTTTACTGTTAACTGTCCAACGCTTACCTTCTTGCAAATGAAAGCCTGCAGAGGCTGCTTCAACCAGAGAACATTAACTAGTTTATTGCATCAGCTTTTAGTCATCTATATAAAACACATAAAGGATATGTATATTCGCCTAAACCATGTGTCAGCGCATGTTTTGGGAACAAGTTGGTGTGTTGTGCCTCATTTCCCCCTTTGTTCCTTTGTATTTCAAGGGGCTTTTACCTTTCCTTTGAAAGACACTTGAGGAAATACATGCCTGCTGTGAAAGCCTGATTTATTTTGCATTGCATCTGCACTGTCTGGTTCTGCAATGTGCACTTTGGAATTAAATCAGCTTCTCTGCGTCACTACAAAGGATTTTTTTTTCCTAATAAACTGACTCTTTCGTTGTGTGTATTTCTGGGAAAAGTATGAGCATTAACTATATTAATGGCTTTTTCTGTGTATAGTAAGTTTTGTCTTATTTTCATTATCAAAGAAAATATCACTTATGTGTAGAATGCTTTGCTGGAGTAGATCCTCACCCAGAAAGGTTTCAAAATAAAAAAGGCACAAGAAAAGTAAACAGTAAGAAAAAATAGTAGTGATCATATGTTATTGCCTATCAGTCCAATAAGTGCAGATAACTGACCTTGGCAAAAGCAGTGTGAATGTAGTATTGACATAAGTGGGGAAAAAACTCCTGTAAGTAAAAAACAAAACAAAACAAAACAAAAACCAAAACAAACGAACAAACAAAAGAAAACCCAAAACCGCAGTAGTGCCATCTAGTGTGCCAGGTGTTGCAGTTTTCTGGGAAGGGACGGTAAACTACTTTCAACCCATCGCACTTGTTACAGCCATACCCCGCCCGACTCGTCCTCCTGCTGCTGCTCCCGTCTCAGCCCGCTGACAGGAGCAGTGACAGCACTGGCAGAAGGCAGGTAAAGAGACCTGCGGGCTGCTTTGCAGATGATGATTCTGGCACACATGCCATAAGGTTGTCATTGCTGCTCTAGAAAAAATGAGCATCCATGGGATTTTAAAGGAGAAAGGTAACTTTTCTGTCTGTACTCCCATGCAAATCTTCCTCTTCTACTCATAGGTTTCCACTGCTAAACATCTAATGGCTAACACATCCTATCTCATCTACTGCGGGCCAGTTGTTTTGGTGTTGGGAGAGAAAAAATATAAATTTGATGCCAGAAGAGATGCTGCTGGTTTTTGAAGCTTAGTGAAAGGGGTGGAAATGACTAAATGACTTCTTGCCTGGTGGCTAAAGGATTTATGTTGAATGGAGGGTCCACAGAGTCCTTTGGCTGAGAGGTGAGAGGGAAGTGAAGGGGAACAGGCACCTGTTCTATGAACTAATGCTCTGTACTTGGTAGAGCCCTTTTACTGCGGCTATCCGAGGCTTTTCCACTGCTGCCTTTTCCACTTTCGCTGTTTGACTGAACCTCTCTGCTTTAATCCTGAGATATGCAAAGTGCATGGCTTGCCCTTCAGTGTGTGAAGCTGCACAGGGTTTATTTTTGTCTTCAGTACAGAATCTGCTTGTAACAAGTGGAAGAGTGATCGAGCCAGAAACAGTTGTCTGCAGATGAAGTCCACATCTCCATAGCATTGCATAATGCTGTGTATTCTCCTGTCCTCTGCAGCCGGTACCAAAGGATATTGCTTTTCCAGTTGGATTTGCTTGGGGTGCAGCTACAGCAGCATATCAAATTGAAGGTGTGAATTTGTAGCTGCCAAAGTGTTAAGGAAGTTTTAAGTGAATGAAAGGTCTGGATCCAGGAAGGAGAGTGTTTGATCTTTGCCTCATTATTTAGATGCTACATCACATGCAAATCTGTGTAGCACTTCTATTTAAACATTTGTGGCCCAAGCAGAAAGAAGTGGGGAAAGGGTGCTTCAAACTGCACAAATATGGCTATGCAGAAATAGAGGAGGAACCTTTCATTAGCTATTGGGGGTGAGCAGAAATAAGTAATTTTTCCCACTAGTTCTTGGGTATTTCCTTTCCCTAGAGCTAATTTAAGTAGATTACTGTCAACTATTCCAAAACTGGATGGGAGAACTACCTCATCAGACATTGGTACTCACAGGGGCTCCTCAGTTAGGAATTAGTTTCCAAAGAATGTGAAAAATGTGAACTGAGAGGTTAACAGTTGGACTTGGGGAGGCCCTCCCCCAGGGACATGTGTCACATTCCCAACTGATGGAGGTGCTGATGAAATGATTTGCCCAGCATGATATGAATATATGTGGCAGAGTAGGGAATGCAAACCTATAAGGTACAGGGACACCTACAGTTAAAACCCCCAAAACCTTTATCCCTTCAAAAATGTGTGTTTAGAGACCTTTAAAATACATATAGATCTGATTTTCTCACATTACACCCTGCAGCATACAGGCACTTAGCTACCATTGATTTCAGTACCTAAATGGGAGCTGTAGATCTAAAATTGTCTTTGAGGATGTAGCCTTTAGTTCCTGGTTATTGCTGAAAGTGAGAGTACTTGCCCATGCTTGGTACCTTTTAATGAGCTCAGTTAGCTTCACTTAATAGACTGAACAGCTCACTGTTCCTGAGGAATCAATATTCTGGGCCAGATTCTAATTCGAGTCCTGCAATGCACATAGCTCTGCTAAGTAATTTTTAAAATGTGAATTGTGTGTGCATATAAAATGACATTATAATTTCTTGCCCTTTGAGGGGCTAGATGTGCAACTTTAGTGTTCTCTTAATGTATTTTTCATGAGCTTTCCTAAGCCTTCTGAGTGGCAAAAACGTAAAAAAAAAAAAAAATCTATAATGTGGTGTAGACACTACTCGAATGACCCTTTTCCCACAGAAGTAAGAAACTCAATAGGAAATTCCTCCTCCTGAAAGCTTTGGAAGCTGTGCAGCTTCCGATTTAGAGGCAGCATGATTGAAGCAATAGTTCTTGTAGAGTCCAAACTCAGTTGCTGCACATATCCCAAGATACACAGTGGATGAGGCAAGAGATGACAAGCTACTTTATTTTTTACTGTCAGCTATGTATTTATGCACAGTATAACTTTCTCCACTCTGTATATTTCAAAGTGCTAAAAAATCATACGAATTGTACTCTGCATGCTCAAAGTGCAGATTTCAAAGGTTCATGACTCAGTCAAATCAAAATCAATTTGCACCAGAACACTGAAAAGCATTTCTTCTTACTGGGGGCCATTTCTATGCTAAATTTCAACTCTCTGCTTGATTTTTTTTTTTTTTTTTTTTTTTTTTTTTTTTTTTTGGAGAGAGATGGAAAAGTTGCAAAAAATTCTCATAATGGTAAAAGTGGTTTTTTTTTTTTTTCCACTTCTTTCATATGCCAAATAGTTGAACTGCATTAATTCAGACAAAATTTCACCTTTTGGGCAGAGGCCAGGCTAAGAAAGTTTCACTCCGAAAGCTGAAAGCACAACTGAATTAGAAGAGCTAACTTGGAAAAGTACATGAAAATTCTCAGTCAGTAATATTCCTGCTTCACTAGCTTCACTGAAAAGGAAGAACATTCTGTTTTGCTCCATTGTAATAATTGGAGAGAATGGGGAGCATGCATCATGTTTCATGATAATTTGTATTGATAATTTGATGACATGTTATGTGATGATTTGATAGCTAAGTCTCACCTATGTGTTTGAAATGTAAAATCAGTTCCTCACCACTGTTCTCTCGTGGCCCTGAAGCTTGCTGAAACTCGGGGCATGACTACACGGTGAACTGCTGTGTAGCGTGGAGGTTCCTGGGAAAGCTTGGAGGTGCAAGCTCGGTTCATTGAAGCAGAGCAGAGCTCTGTGTAGACTAATTGTGGCTCAGCAGGATACAGCAGTGTATGTGGAGCTTTCTGTTGCCTTGGCTAGATTGCTTCCTACACTTTATTTAGCTAGCTCAGATACTCTGTACTGTACAGAGAGGCTCTTCGAACAGCATGAGGAATGCTTCAAAGTGGGTCTGATGCCACATGCCCAGTCAGGGCTTTATAGTGGCTAATGACCACTGGAGTGGTACTGTCATACTCTGCTGAAAATCAAACATTTCTCCCCTTCCCCGGCACTTACTTTGCTGGAGGAAGGCAGACAAAAAAGAAATCATTCAGCATCTGCTCTAGCTGCGGATTCTTAAATGAAGGTGTGTTAGCTGCCCATTATGGCAGCTTTTGACTTCCCTTCACTCCCACCATAGTGAAAAAGGAGCTATATCCTATATCATATCAATATGGTGCAGGAAGCCTGCTCTTAAAGGCATATAAATTCTAGATACCAGCAAAGAATTACTGTCATTTATTATTTCCTGCACTCCTCTAAAATGACTATTTATTTCAGCAGGCATGTTTGAAATCAGAAACAGGATATAGAAAACTTTAGTGCTGCATATTTCTGAGGAGTATACAGACAGAGCATGTCCTCTTTTTTTCTTACAACAGAGCACAAAGTCGGTGATAAAATCTGAGATTAAGAGAAACTCTGTCTAGATCTAAAATTTGACCTACTTTGAAGGTTGTCCCGTATAAGAGTTTAATTTACTGACCAACTAAATGTAGATGTATCAATGTTCATGTGCTGTGATAAAATTCTGTAAAGAACACGAAATGTGACAATGATCTTTGAAAAGCTAGGTTATAAGTGATATTACATATTTTAGTAATGCTTTAAATTAAGTGTCTTCGGTATGCTTAACCTTGCATTAAACTTAGATTTAATAAGACAGATGTGTATTAAGTACTGAATATACTTAAGGGAGCAATCTTGCATTGGCAGGGGATGGACTCAATGACCTCCTAATAGTTCTCCTCCATCTCTAATTTCTGTGATACTAATTGATTATTAAAACACTTTTATTGAGGATTGATATGTAGCTATTATATAGTTATTAATCTTACAACCCAACTGATATTTAATTTATATGTGGTTTTAACACACAATGTCATTTTACTTTTTAAAGAGTAGCCCTGGAACAGTGTATTCACTGGGGCTCTGAAACATCTTGCTGGTAAATGAGGTTGGCCATTTTGGGGTTATTGTATTTTTATTATAAAATCACACTTTGCAGGGGTGTAAGTTTACAAAGCTCTCCACATTAAAAATAAAATGTTTGCCTCAGTTACAGCATTGCTCTGGAAAGACAAAGAAGCTTGTTGTGAGGAAAGATGCATTTATTTGGTTTAAATACCCTGTAATGTTAGTACTGTGTAATCTCAAACAACAGTTAAATTTTGAATATTTTAGAGGTAGTCTGTCTATCTCAAATTTGGATTGTAACTAAATTTCCCAAAACTATGAAAATGAAGAAAATGGTGCAGAGATTTTGAGCATTCAAAATTCATTTCTGTGAACGTTTGGCTAAGCAAAAAGCAGTTTTGCAGAGCTGTGTTATTAATTCAGCTTGTATATGCCTAGGGCCATGGCTCATAATGGCGTTCCTTTCTTTTTAACAGACTGTCAGGATTTTCAAAGGACATCCAGGGAGCCATAAGTGCCTATTTGTTGGATGTATTTCTCATGCCCTAAAGGCTTTCTTTGATATGGACTGATCTTTTACATTTATGGATGGAAGTTGCATTAGAAAATGTCCTTTGTGAAAACCTGTAATATCTCAAGAGTTGCAAACATCTGATTTTTGGCTAAGGAAGTATGAAGAGTGTCAGAACTCTGAATGCTTTTTAAAACAAGATTTTCAAATAATTAGCAGCAAGCAAAAATATGAATAAATGCAAAACCTAATGCAAATATATACTAGTGCTTGAAAGTTCTAGTTATTTTAAATTATGTAAGGAGGTGGGAGGGAATACCGCTCATTTTGCTCATAGGATTTTAAGGGTTTTGTGCCTACTTTGTGATAAATATTTACATTCAACATATGTCTTTTGATGTCAAAACTATAACGACCAAGTTTTGATTTTCAAGCAGAAGGACAGAATGCAGATGGAAACGGCCCTAATGTCTGGGACACATTCACCCATCAGGGAGGAGATCGAGTTTTCAAGAACCAGACTGGTGATGTAGCTTGTGGCAGCTACACTCTGTGGGAGGAAGATTTGAAATGTATCAAACAGCTTGGATTGACTCATTATCGCTTTTCTCTTTCCTGGTCACGTCTGTTACCTGATGGGACGACAGGTTTCATCAACCAGAAAGGCAATTGTTTCTTAAAAATAGAAGGTTGCAGCTTTAATTCAAGGTTATTGCTGCAGTCTGGCATAATTAATCCAGTATGCTATTCTGCAGTGTAGCTTTGAAATTGCAACTTTTTTTCAGAGTAATTATGGGATGATTTTTTATAGGTTTGCAACAACTTGCTAATTAATATTCCAGATCCCCTTGGATAGCACAATCTTTTGGGATAGGATTAGTATTATGTTTCCTATGTATCTTTTTGCTTACTTCAGTTTTTTTAATTGTAACTCTAAATAATTTTGCTTCATCAGAATGTTTATTCTTACAGGGATCCTAGCCATGAAGATATTTTTGGATGGCTTACAATAGACAAGTATCTTATTTGGCAAATGCATTTAGATAGTTTATCAGTATACTCTGGTATACTGAGCTTCACATCAGCTATTTTACCCTGAGAGTGACATACTTTTCCCAGATATTTTCTGTAGCAAATTAGAGAGGATTCTCCAGACTCAGCTAGGAACTGTGCTTAGTTGTCTGACAACCAAAAGACAGTCCCTGCTCTGAAGAGAAGACTTTTCACAATCTCAGCAGACAGTGTAAAAGTGAAAAGGGATACAGCATGTAAAGAAGCTGGTCTGATTGCTAGAAGTCAGATATAAAATTTGTTACACTTCTGATTTGTTTATTT
This sequence comes from Pterocles gutturalis, assembly GCF_000699245.1. Classification (NCBI taxonomy): domain Eukaryota; kingdom Metazoa; phylum Chordata; class Aves; order Pterocliformes; family Pteroclidae; genus Pterocles; species Pterocles gutturalis. The sequence continues at coordinate 155,544 of NW_010105382.1, read as the reverse complement.
TATTTCCATTGGTATGGACTGGTGGAAAGATGAAGGTGACTTACTAGGAAAAGACAGGAAATGACACCTTTGCCTGCAGAATGCAGGGAATGGAAGAGAGAAGAAATAAAGAGAATTGTGAAGAATAAGAGCAACTGAAGCTGTACCATAGAGGACGGGAGAATCAAAGTGGTTGGCTGAGGTTTCTTATATGCTGGGATGATAATGTTCTGGGGAGAAAAAAGAAAAGCAGATTTGGATGAACCTCTGAATCTCAGTTCTGTCTCCTACTCTTCTGAATCTCAGTTCTACCAAGAGCTGCACCTTCATACTTCTGGGGCAGTATTTGCCTTGTCATTTCTTTTCTTCCACTGATTTGAAGATTGTAAAGATGGAAGGCTACAAAGAGAAAGGATTCCTTAGAAAATGTTCTTCAGGTTATCCTGGTCTGTGCGGGGAAGATACCAGCAGAAGCAATATTTTTCAGCAGAATTTTGGTCATGTAGAGTGTGGCTGTTCAACAGGCAGCAGCCTGTCCTCTGCATCCTGCAGATTACGGTTTTCACCGGAGAGTGGAGGAGTCTTTGTTTCAAGAATTCAGAAATGGGGGGGGGAAGGGAGGGCTGGTGAATCTGCTGTAAACAGACCAACCAGCCATTTTCTCCTGCAGAGCATGACTGCACAAACAGTGCCAGCATCCTGGAGAGGCTTTAATGGAAGCCTTTCCTTTGCCACCAAAATTTACAATATGCAGCCCACTTTCACTGGCACAGCTTGCCCTTCCCTAGGAACACTTTCTGTGGCATGTTGAATTTAAATTTAGTGGAGTCCTTGTGGTTTCTTTCCTGTATTGATATTCCTTCAGCTGGGGCTGCAGACACTGTACCACCCCACAGAGCTGCCTACTGAATGGGCTTTGTTATTTTGACACCAGAGTGGGAGATGGCAAGCAGACATTCTGAATGCACTTGGTAAGGAAATCTAACATTTTCACAAAACTCATCTGTAATTTCAGAAAATGTTCACTTGATCCCCAGTATAAGCAGTTGCCTGATTAATATTATGAACTTTACATTTAGTAAAAGGGCATTGGAGGAGCTCCAAGTAGGCCAGCTTTCATTAGGCAGGAGTTCACTTCTCTTGTGCAGTGATCTGTTGAAACAATTGTAACTGCATAGCATGGAAAGGCCATCATCTGCTATATAAACATTTATACAAAGAGCATGTGAAGAATTAGAAAGCTTAGAGCAATGTCCTTTCAAATAAAATCGTTCACACCAACTGATTCACTGCCAATTTCACACCTAAGACATAGGACATTTGAAAACCTTTAAAACCATTCTGTTTCTAACTCAGTGGGGGTAGGATCTTTTAAAGCAGTGGTGTTGTAGATATATTGTTCATAAGATGTGTCAGGCTTTAGGTCAAAACTTACACCACGTTTGTTTTTAAAATATTTTTGTACAATTATTTTTACCCTGGAAAGGTGCCCCGAGCAGAACAAGTTAGCTGCTAAGCACTAGGTGCCAGTGTGGAGGGAGACAGAAGTAGTAGACATGGGGGTATTGATTCTGCAAGAGTTTGATGTTATGCCTCACTTCAGCATGAAGGTAGGGAATCAGGACGGAGAGAGAAGACATCAGAAAGGAGAAAAGAACAATTCTTCACTTTCCAGTGACAAAATGCTCCTTAATGTCTGTAATCCCCAAATTTTCAGGTGTCTCCACAAAACCCTTATATACACACTTTCTCAGAAGAACATTTTTTTCTGTATTTCTGCTTCTAGCTGGCCCACAGATACAGCCATAGAAACTAAATCAGGCTACTCTGGAAGGTATGAGACAATCTGGAAATTTGTCTTGATGTTTACATTTTTCAGGGATGCAATTCTGTTGTTCTTTTTTTTCTAACACAAAGCATAAGTCTTTTCCAATACTAGTGTTTAGTTGAGATGTGAAAAAAAAAATGAGTGATTGCTGGTGGCACTTAAGTGTTATAAATCATGCTAAGTAATTTATAATCTGAAAATTAGAATGGGAAATGCTAGTGTCTTCTAGGCAAACATTACTCTCAGTATGGGAAAGCAGGATCCTTTACTAGCAAAGGATTTATTTTTTCCTAGTTTAAGCTTATGTAGTTGCAGTTTAACCAGCAAACAGTTAACACCCACCCAATCCCACTGAAGTCAAATAGGTCCCTGTTCAAAGGTAACAGTAGCAAACTGTATTTTCTCCTTGCAAATTGCAAGGATTTTCTTTTCAAAACTTAAAATTCTGGTGTATTCCTTCCTCTTTTATGTGAGTGCGTTCTCAGGCACAGACACGTAGCTCCTGAGAATTTAATGTGTTTTTCTGGTGCTGCATTCAGAAGGAAAAGCAAACTATCTGTGAGATTTATTGGGAATTACTTTGTAAACAAACTTATTGAGTCTTGCTGTGCTAAAGGATGTGTGTGCACCTGTTTGTTTACAAGAAGGCACTATCTAAATCTGGGGTTCATAATTGATTGCTGCAGTAAATGTTGTCTTTAAAAAGCCTTGACAGAAATCCTTACGATCAGTCATTTGAAGTTAGGATAATTTGAAATCTAATACTGTCCTTTTAAGAAGAAAGCAGTATGATGTTCTGTGTTGGCATTTTTAAATATCAATACACAGCAAGCTGAACCTGAAAATACCAGGGAAGTTATAGTACAATATAGTACAAACATCTTTACTAATGAAAAAGTTTCCTGCTTTAGGTTAGACAAAATCTCTGGTTTAGAAACTGTTAAAAATAATAATCTAAACCGTATATAACCTCCTAAGCATACATTTTATTAACCTTTGCAACTTAGTCTTCCTCCTTCTCCTTTCTGCTGTGTTCTCAGCTTCTTTAGACCTTTCTCAGTTCTGGTTTCAATACAGCAAGGCCTTGGGCTAGACATTTTATAAGCACCTACGTCTTATTAGGATATGTGGTAGTCTAAGACTCACAAAATTTTTATTAATTTTAGGCTTATAAGGTTCTTAAACATTCTGATATATTTAGCCCAGGTGTCTGAAGCAAAGGCTGATTGATTTCTACATTCCACCAGCATGATGGAGACCTATTCCTGGCTGGAGCCTCTTAGCTTAACAAGTAATAATTCAAGGCCACTCTTGGCCTTTTCCAATTACCACACTAAACCAGATAGTTCAAGTAAAAGAGCAAGCTAATTGATACTCTTTGAACCCGAGCTTGTGATGTGTTTTGTAATATATAGTGTTTTCCGAAGGCTTAAAAGTAACGCAGTTGTGTTTGGATGTAAGCAAAATTCAAAATGCCTGTATAAGAGCTTAAGGTACCCTGATATTTAAACTTACAGTGACCTCTCAGCAGCGTAAAAATAGTCCTTTAGGAAACATATTCATGTCAGCTGCTGCTAAATCTGAACAGAAGGTGAATTCCTTTTAACCCTCTGGAAATACATCCCCAGTACTGTCCAGCTTTAACAACACATCCAGGAAATTAAAGTTGATCTCTGTCATATCAAGGGGAGACAAGAAAGGTTGGAAGTCATGAGCTTTTAAAGAGGTGAGCTAATTCCTTCTTGCAGTTGAAGGGACCGAGCAGTCTGCAGCAGTTGCAGTGTAAAAGGAAGAGAGTTGTTTTCTTGGATAAACTGTCGCCAGGCCATTCAATTTGGTGGCTAAAGAGACCAGTGGCATGAACTCCATCTAAAATCTATTAGAGCCCAATGGAAAGCCTTAAATGTCATATAGATCCGGTAAGACACCCCAGCTGATGAGGGAACCATTCAGTTCTTACCACTGCAAAATACTGAAGGCTCTAACCGTATCTTCTTTGTCTTGATGCTGGCACAGACAGTGATGGAGAATGGAAGAGTCTAGAGAAAACAGGTCACCCAGCTAACCAAGTCCAAACCATAAAAGATCAGCTTAGTTACCTTGCTGAGTGTGGCACTGAACTTTTAAAAAGACACGGTTCTCAAGGAGAGAAATGCTTCCATTAGAACAAATCTACCTGTCAGGCTCTCAAGTGTCAGGATTTTTCCAACATGCTTTCGTCTTGTACATGCACCCAGGCTGCCATTCAGGCATTTAAATGAAAGGATTATATTTTCATGTGACCAGCACCCATCAGAATTATGTTTCTCCTGGGAAGTTGCTGTCCACTGATCTATTTTGAAAATTTGCATCCTCATTTCATTTTATGTGCCTGGTTGGAAGATTTTGTGTACTGAGCATTTTTGCCAGCTCTGGGGTCTTGTAACAGTAGTCAGCATGCAGCTGAGAGGAAACATTTGCATCTCTTAACAGAGAAAATGTGCACTGGGGTTTCTTCATGTGTTAAAATGTAGTAAAGTTATTAAGTTAACCCTTTTTTGTTTCTTTTAATATTTTCAGGAGTCAATTATTACAGCAAAATCACCAAAAACCTGGGAAATGGCATCCTGCTCACTAAATCACTTTATTTTACCTCAGTCCTTAGAAGATGGCTAGAGAAAAGATCATTGAGGCCTTGGATATTAATGCAAAATATTGCTTCAGAACATCTGTAGACTGAGTGATCACTATTAATGAGAATTATGTTGCTGCTATAGGTGGTTGTGAAACAGGTATAGCCCCAGTATTGGTACCAGAGCTTACAAGGCAGCTTATAATGTGGTAAAATCTCATGCTAAAGCCTGACACAGTTGCAATAAGATATTTAGATAAAACAATGTGGACTTGTGTCTATAGCTCTGAACTCAGATTGGTAGAAACTCTACGAATCCTGTAGCAAATCAAAAAGCAACTAAAGGGTACCTGTCCTTTACCTCAGGTGGGTTTGTCAGGACCGTATTTACTGATGGTGAATATTCAGCCATCATGAAGTCCTGGATTTCTGCAGTGCATTCAAAGCAGGTTTACTTAATATCAAGGCTTCTGGAATTCACTAAAGAGGAAAAAATTATGATCATGGGTATTGCTAACTTTTTTGCCCTGAACTGTAAAACTTAAGACCAAGAAAATGCAGACAAGAGGCTATGTGTTTCGATGGACTGTGAAGCTGAGCAAATAATGGATCCTTCTTGGCCTGTAGCAACTGGGAGTTTATTCCTGGCTGTAGTACCATGGGGTTAGCGTTAACTTCTGTGTTATATCAAGGAATGACCTAAGGCTCACAGGACCATTTTACCACTATTAGCGGGCCAATAAGGGGATCTGAGAATCCAATGAGTAATACTGGTGATTTGGCGTTTTTTTGAGGAGCCCATCTGGATGGCATAGGAGATTTCACGAGATATAAATAAACAAGTCACCTTGGGATTCTTAATTTAATTTTTGCATACTGGTTGGAAATAGTAGAAGCCTTGGTATTTTCCTATTGCCTTTGTACTTGATAGCTATTTTACAGTTTGAAATGACACACCAGTGTTATATCATCTTTTGAACTCCAGAAATGATCTTTCTGATGCCAGCAGTAAGGCTTTCCTGGCATGCATCTACTCCTGGCAATGGGACGTGTGGTGACTGACAGTACCAAGGGGTTAAGGAGCAGTAACAATAAGCAGATGCTAATGCAGGAAAGATATTTTAGTCTTCTCATTAAAATAAGTAATTTCACTGTCTTCATGGATATTTGCAGTTTTGCTTTTCCATTGTTAGTCATAAAAGGTCAGCTCATGGAAAATTAAGTTAATAGGGTCAGTGCAATTTGATGAAAACTAGTTTTAGTTTGTAGCTTAGAAAAGACAGAGGGTAATGCATCTGATTTTATGGGCTTTCTTACATCTGTTCTGAATAAAACTTCTGCTCTCTTGTTCTAAGATACATATAATAACCCTATAATTTACATCACTGAGAATGGGTTTTCCCAAAGTGACCCTGCTCTACTTGATGACAGTCAACTATGGGAGTATTTCAGGCTGATTTTACAGGAAATTTTAAAAGGCACCATTTAAAATGATGAAAGATCAATTGGGCAAACTTAATATAATTTTACTTTGTGCTCATTTGCATTCAGCAGTGACCAATGATTCTTGAAGCTAAAACTCATGTAAATTTGAGTGAAGTGATGTCATTAGAAAAAAAAATGTTTAGCTGAAAGGAAAGCAAGTAGTTTTAATCCAGCTCCCTCCATCCTGGGATGGAAACAGATGCAAAGGTTCTCCATACATACATTATTTCTAAACTCAGTTTTGTAGGGCCATAGTTCACTGAGCGAAGCAACCACATTGATCTTCAAAAGTGCTCATCGTTCATACTTCTTTCTCATTGTGGAGGATGTAAAGTTGAGTGCAGCTGAAAACCTGACCATTACATCTCATAAAATTCTTACAGAATACAACCTCCCATCCACAATGAGGTCTGTAATATTTCATTCCTGCACAGGGCCATTAAGTCATTATAGCTCAGCTTCTGCCTTTATGTCAGGATGGCCAAAAGTGTTCAGGACTAGTGAAGCTCTTTTTTTCAGAAGATGCTTTACCATTAGTTTTGATAGAAACTGAGTTAGTCCAATTTCTAATATTCTGGAAATACGTTCCCTACCTTCCTTATGTTGGTAGTATTCTCTGAGGTAATTTACAGGGAGTAAATCTTCTCATTATGTATCAGGTCAACTGTATTTTAAAATGCCAGTTCATTTATGTAATAGCTAGTCTTCCTGTTGTATTTGTCCAAAGTGATCACAATCAGGAATTTCATATCATAGTTTAATTGGGTTTTGTAGCCATTCTTCCATCTTTGTGCTTCTTTTTTACTTTTGCTATGTTTATATTCTTTATTTTATCCTTAATTTCATTAAAATGTTAATTTAAAAGCTACCTTTCTATCAACTTCCCTTTGCTTTAACGTAATTTGTACTTTTCATCCATGTCAATTAACTTTTTTTCTTCAAGCAGAAGATGCAAAGGACCATTTTCTGGCACTGAAACCAACTGGTAGGGCCTGCTACTGTCTGAAGCAGGCAGACCATCTTCTAGCTGCGTTTGGAAAGCAATTCCTGGGCTGTGCCATATCTGGCCCCAAGCCATGTCTGGAGAGTAATAGTTGGCATCTGACAGCAGTTTTGTCAAGGAGTAAAATTAAGGTCCACGGACTACTGAGGGATGGTGTTTAAGTCAGGCCATTGACCCTGTTTTGTTTACTTACAAGGCTGTAGACAGGATATCTGGAATTTACTTTCTTTGAAGATGTAAATAAATAAATAAACATTCAATTCTCACTGTCTAATGAAAAGGGATTCATTTACCAAATCCAGTTATACAATGTACAATGTACAATGGCTTATCCTGAAGTAATCATTCAAAGTAGGTCTGATGAATCACACCTTGGTGCATTCATTGACACAGTTCTCGTCATGCATAGCAACGAAATGAAGGAGACTAGCTCTGAGGTGGATGCCTATATGGGAAACATCGAAAGTTGGGTAAAATACGCCTTTTCCATTTGTGCGGCCTTACACAGGTTTAGCTATATATGCAGTCCGACATTAAGCTGGATTGATGTTTATCATTTTATCCTGTGAAAAGCACAGTGAAACACAGGTTGAAACAGGTCTCTGTATGCAAGTATAATATAAATATTAAATCTATCACCTGTAAGACACTTTATGAAGAAATGCCAGTGACATTATCCCCATGTAACTTCTCTCTTGCCACTCTGAGTAAACCGTTTGCTAGGACCATTCCCTATCTTCTGACCCACAAATGAACAACCCCTTTCGAGTTTTTTAGCTCAGATATCCTGCAAAGCAGGATATTCAAAGATGTTCACTTTACTCAACGCTTAAATGCTTAACCATTTATTAAGTGTTATGTGAAGCAGAAGAGTTTAATTGCTCTGCATATAGTGTCTACTCTACTATAATTCTTTATCTTCTGAGCTAACTTCTGAAATTATTAGTACAGGCTCATTCATGCAATGAGCTCTGGGTCATGACAGGGGCCTGTGTGGATTCTGCTCTGGGATTTGGGCATGCCTACTAATTTTTTGTCTAACTGAGAAATAAATATGCTTGGCTCCAAAGGAGAGTATATCTACAGCTTGTTACTGCACTTGTTGATAGAAATATTTTAATAAGTTATGATTTGACTGATAGTATCCTCATTTTATCTTTTTGCATTAAAAACCCTCCTAGCTTTTAAAATACATGCTTGCACTAATTATTAATTTTGTCAGCCAAAATTTTCAAAATAATAAGGAGTTTCCCTCTTCAAGACCTTGTATGTTAGCAGGTGCTATGCTGTAGTACTCCAAAAATCAGATACTCCAATGCCTCCCAAGCTAGGTAGCAAGAATGCTGGTGTCCAAAATTCCCCAAAATTTTTACTATCATCAGGACTATTTAAATTACAAGATTGTGGAGGGCAGAGGCAGTCTTGAGTTGGTACAGCAACCTTCACCGACTAAGACTGTGATATGCAGTATGGATGAGTAATAAAACCACTGTATATTACCCCTATGCTTTGTTTTTAGGAAAAGATTTTGATGCTGTCAGAGGAAATTGAGATTTTTATTTTTCGGGCAGTGTATACATACAACATAAGTATGAACTACAAAATAGAGAATTAACAGCATGCAGCTACTATAAATATATCACATTATAGCTATTATAGATGGAAAATAGTTTTTAAATGGATACAACGTCTGCCATGTTGCCTCTGCAGTATATGAATAGATAAAAGCATCAATATTTTAATAAATGTGGATATACATATTCAGCATCTCTACAGAGCCATAAGCATGCATGGTGCTTTACAGATAAATGAAAATGATGTCTTCTTACCCCAAGGAACTGAAAATCTAATTTAGATACAATGCATGAAGAGATGATGAACAGAAGGCTGGATGAGAGGTAAAAAGAGAACATGGATCGGAGTAGTGAAGTGCTTTTTACTATGATTGCTCTTCCTTAATTTTGTGTAATGTATGTTAAGGATGACATCTAGACCAAAGATCAAGGCTGCCAATAAAAAGGTAATTGAAACTACTTAGTTTTGAAAAGTGGAACCTTCTAAAAGAGATTATAATAGAGTTTCATAAAGTCTATGGAGGAGAGCAGTGCAAATAGTGGATAAACTATTACCAGAGGCAGCTGATGGAGAAGAGCAATGAAGTTATTCTGTAATCTGGCTGGTAGAAGATTATTAATAATGCTGATGGGGAGGATAAAATGAATTAAATGCATTTTAGGTTGCAGAGGGCCGCAACAAGTAGGCACTGGAAAGACAGTTGGAAGTTAGTAGGAATAGAAAGTAAAGAAGTTAAGGATGATGTGATATGATGTGATACGGGCAGAGGCAAAGCTGAGCAAGAATAAATGTGAACAAGCAGGACAAGATTTGGGAGTAGATAGAAAACATATGAATGTTTAATTTGGAGTCAGCTAGAAGGTCAACAGTAAAAAATGCAGGGCAAACAGGAGAAATTATTGTGAGAAGAAAGGAATGGGTAAAGCTTAAGATTCAGATGGTGTTAATTTTCTTCTTAAATATGCTTGAATGAAGCAGAAGAGAAAGTGAAATACAGAGAATGCTGACTGCAATGGGGAGTGCAGAGCAGAACTAAAACTGACAGTAAGCAAGGTGGTGCAGTTAAGAGGATTTTAGAAAAAAACACACCCTAAGTTAAATGCAGTACCTTCTGGACAGCTTTTTTTGTCTTTTTTTTCTCCCCCTCGGACTTCTAAGAGTTTTTATAAAACCTTTTATATATTGTCATCACTGTACACTTTGACCTTGCTCTCATGAACTAACCATTTAGCCTGTGTTGTAGATAAGTACTAGCCTGCTTCTGCTGCATTCCCATGCACATAAAACAGTGAGGTTATAATGCAATACTGTAGTCCATGAAAATATGATTTATTGTTAAATTAAATATGGATGTCATAATGTGAGCCCCTCAGGTCAACTATAAGCTTGAATGTTATTGAAAGAACTGCAGCAGCAGCTCTGTTTTTTCATTGCTGCTGACAAAAATGCCTCTACAAATAGAATACAACAATGCAGACATCTTAAGGAGTCTCTGAGATGTGCTGTCCCTGGCATAACATTGCCATGTGACATTTTCAAGAACTATAAATACATTGACTGCATTATAGTGTAAAAGTTAAGAAGGTTTGCGGTAGTTGCTGCAGAAGGTTAAAATCAAGCTGAATTTGTTGTGACTACTATGAGGGATTCAAAGCTTTAAAAAAAACCCCAAAACCCAGACCAAAAAAAAAAAACAAAAAAAACCAACAAAAAAACCCAGAAACCCAGAAACCCTTGAAATCATAAAGATATAGCTAGCATAGAACAATGTCTTTATTAGATTTTAATATAGTTTTTAAAGGTGCAGAATACATAAGTATGATTCCATAAAGTTCCAGTTAAATGACAGTTTTATAACTTCACATTTTGACAAGAACAGCCACACATAATTTCTTAGGAAAGACCACCTCTAGACAACAGAAATGACCACTTTGTAGCAGTTATCTTCTTGTTAGTGAAAGTTTATACCTCATTTTTTCCACAGTAATCCTTTAACCTGAATGTTTTAATCTGCAGAAGTGAGCACTATTTTTTTTCAACTCTTAACCAGCAGTTTTCCAATGTAAAATTTTTCTTCCTCCAAAATGTTCTGTAATCTGCCTTCAAAAGTATCTACAGCGGAGACAACAAAACACAGTTGTGTGTTCGTGTTGGGAAAATTTCTGCTGGAACCATGCTAATAGGAGTCTAATCAGTACACCAAAAGAAGGGGATCATCTCTGAAACAAAAGTATGTGACTGGATTTCTTGCTTGCCAGACTGAGTAATGCAGCAGTTTGTTAGAGTTGTAGGGAATCTGGATGTAACCAGTATTTCACATCCTCATGCAGTACCTGGGATGTGCTTTGATTCAAAAGTGACTAGACCCCAGCCTCCAGTGAACTGTTAGTTTTCAAAAGCGTTAGTGACTGCAGCACTAGAGGAGTTCCTACTCTGCAGAGGAGAGATACTGTGTGGGAGGTTTTGTGACTGCTAGTTACCTTAGGGAGCATAACTTAAATATTTAGGCACTGTGGATGTTGTACTGCTGCTGGATAGCTCATGATTAGGTCACTACCAGAACCCTCTTAGGGGTATTACTTTTGTTACAGGCAGAGGATTTGCTTTGCTTAGGTAGAAGTACTACTACATTGTTGAAACAAAATTCAGGAGTCATCAACTTTGCTGCTGATTGCCTCAGTTGTGCAAACAGAGACTGGGGATCTCAACAGCTAACCAGTCTCTAGTCTCCAAATCATATTTATGTGGCCAGAAAGTTAGCAGCAGCTATTACTCACCTGAACATTAGAGATTTCCCTTAGGAAATGATTTGTACATATAAAACATAATCTGCACATCAGAAGTAGCTACTGGAGGGATTTTTTTTTTTTTTTTACAAGATGAAAGATAATGGTAACTCCACTGGAAAAAAACTTCACAATTAAAAAGGAGGCCTTTTGGCCTTTATGATGAATAAACAGACTTCTATGAAAATTGTGAGTTTAAATTCATCACATGTGGGCTGCACATAACATCACTGGGTTTGATATCAGTTCTAAGCCACATGTTTCACTTGGAGTTACCTTTCAGGAGAAAATGTAGTGAATCCGCAGAGGCACATCGTAAAAAAAATACTGTGCTAGTGTTTGTTGTGTCTTTGAGAGAGTTTTTAATTTAAATCTCCCCTTTTTCAAGATAATTGAGTTTTAAATAACTCAGGCCCATTATGTACATTTTAAATGCCTTTCCTAGGATTATATACAGGATCACTCATAGCAGAAACCAAGTTAATATATAATACAGTTTGTCTAAGCTTTTCTGTATAGGTATACATCTTTCCTGGGGTTGAGAGATAGGTCCAGTTTATTAGAATAAACCTCTCTATTTAGATACCTGTCACTTCTTAGTCAAAGATTTCTATCTCAGAATATGAGATTTTGCATCTTAATATACAACAGGAAGCATATTTCTACTTAGGGCAGAGCTCATTACCAAAAATATTATGAAAATTGTTTCAAAAGGTATTAGAGAGAAAGCTATTAAATGTAGTAGTGCTGGTACAACTTTTATCTCAAGATGTTCCAAAATGATGATTCCTGAATATTTTCCATGGGAAGTATTCATGGCCTGTTTCTCATTATTCTGTCTGAATATCTGTTGTTGACCATTTAAGTAGATGGACTTGTGATGTGATTGTCTTTATGTTCATTTGACAGTTAGTGAAAGATGGATCTTTCCCAAGATGCATTTTTAAAAGTGGAAATAGGTGAATGAATTAGAAGAGAACATTAGTTAGGGTCTACTGTATTAAAAAAAAGGTCTGTGTTTTGAAGTGCTTGGATAGCTAATATATTGCTATCCAGCTTTCAAACTAGTTATTTTTCATGATGTTTCTGTGATAATAATAGCTCATCATTTGGTTTCACGGGAGTTATTGTCATTCTAAAGGGCTGAAAATGATGTAAATGCAGCTGTACAGGGAATATTACAATGTCAAATGAAGCAGTGTCATTGCAGTTCTACATATGCGCTGCTACAATGTCAAGATAAAAGGAGAGAAACCATATTGATCAGTAGAGCAGAGTATCAGAAGTGATTGGATAAAATGCAAACAATGCATTAGCTGTTATAAAGTCTTATTAAATGAAAATACAACTTTAAGGCTTTAATAGTGCATTGAATTTTAACTCATATATGTCCAAGTGTTTAAAGCCACTACAGTTTTTACTGAGCAAGTATACATTCCCACAATACATTAACACATACATTCAATATGACCTACATTATAATTGCTGTGGGAGTTTGCCTTTGCATTTTTTGATAGCTCTCTGTTCAGATTCTCAACCATAACACTGCATTAGTTTATTTGCATTGAATCAGTTTTGCTAAAGGATCTCCCATTTTTATGTAAAGAAATACGTAGCTTCATTACACAGGGAGTGAAGTATCTCAATCTCAATTTTAAACTAGGGAAATTGAGGTAGCACAAGTTCAGTGTAATTTAGCTAAGGTCAAAAAGCAGGTGGGGTAATAATAGGAATAGTATCTGGATTTTTCTCCTCTCCTGTTCTGATTCTGTTTGTGCAATGTCACAGTCCTGCTGCTAACAAACATATTTTGAAATAAACATTCATATCAGAGAATATGAAGATCTACATGAATGCACAGTATACATCTATCAAAAGCACTAATGGGAAAGTCATCTGCTGAATTCATATAGTAGCTTGAAATTAAGTACAAAATGTTACTATTTCAAATATATTAAAGACGCTTATTCTTAGTGAGGCAAGACTGATGTTTGAACAGAAGATTTTTGAGGAGTTAATAATTCTATTATACGGTGGAATAATTTGCCCAAGGAAAAGGTGGATGATTATATTTCTGGGAAATGAAAAATCAAACCATCAAATAGTAAAATAAGTACAAGGCATTATTCCCTTATAAGAATGCTGCATCTGTCTGGATACAACACAATTTAGAATATATAAATTGAAAAAAACCCATGTCTTTTACTTCTTCATGCTAGGGTAACAAAAGACCAGCTACACAAAGTTTTCTAGACGTCCCTAACAATTTACGTTCAGAAAGAGGAAAATGCAGTTCTCAAAAGCAGAATTAATTTTATCATGTTCATGAATGCTTGAAAAAAATTTACTTTTACATTTAATTTTCTTACAATAATGTACCAGTTAAAGGTATTTTCCTTGTTATTCCCTGAGAGGAGGAACCCTCTGTTGGTGTCACTATTTTATTTTGGAAAAGTAACACCTGAAAGTAATGACCTTCTTAATAATTATAGCCATTCTGTGTTCTACTCTTAAATTGTGCATCCTGGCACACTTACACAGTGTAAAAGTGACTTGGAAGCATCAGAATGTAAGGCTTTTTTTACCTTCTTTCATGGGAGGTAAAAATCTGGAGTGAATTGGACTTGCATAAAAAGTATTTGCTAGTGTTTGGCTCAAGGGTTTAATTGCCATTTAAAGGAAAGAATAAAATGCCCTGCAATGGCTGTTTGCAAAACAAGTGAAGGACATCTGGAAAGGTTCCTTCTCCTGTATCACACACTATATATATCTCACCTGTGTTTCAGTTCTTCAGAAGCCTTTAAGATGCTTCCTTTGTTTGTATTCCCTTGGTGACACCAAAAGGTTAGACATAGCAGACTTTTTAATTCCTAGAAACACTGACTGTCTCCTCAGTTAAAGTGTAATTTTTGCTGTGGATGTTGTTTGTGCTGCTTGATTTCTTGGAATTCAGGCAATTTTGGTATGGAATGATAAAGTTTATATGGATATTAGCAGGGGCTATGGGAGCTTTAGTAAAGGGCTTAAGCAGAAAAGAAAAGCTTTGATTTTTCAGAAAGGACAACCTGTACTCCATATGTGCCTTAGTTTTTTGAATATTTCTAAAAAAAAGTCATATGGTCAAAACCCGACAACAGTAGTTTGCTCTCTCCTTTCTTGGAAGCATAAAAAATTACATGAAGCATAAGTTTACAAGTGCTCAAAATTACATGTTTTTAAATACTGTGTGTTCCTTGTTATGAATTCTTATTGATTACTTGCATGATTTAAAAATAAAAGGCAAAACAATGCTTTTGCTACTGTGAATACAGGGTCAGCACTTACAGTGAAGTGCTCATGCAGTGTATTTTCTGCCTGGGCTAATACCTTCACAGTTGTAAGAAGCCTTCTGCTGTAACAACTGAAGCTGCCACGCACTTTTGAAGTTTATTCCTCAGTCACTGTGCATGGTAGAAATCCAATCTAAAGATCATAAAGGAATGAATAAGTATTGTCTGAATGCAGAGCTAGGGACAAATGCTTTAGTCCTTGCAGAAAGGTGGAAGAGAGTGCTTTTGGCTTCCACAGCTTCTGAAAAAGTCACTCGAAAGCTGTCTTGGACTTGCATGCCTTTTGCATCTGTAACTCAGACTGTCGCCTCTGATCTCAGCAACCAGCTTTATGCTTTTATGGCAGTCTTTTTCTCATGAGCTACCCCAGCAGTTATGATCAGCTGGGTGCATAAGTAAACAGTTCCCAGGTTCTGCATCCTGCCCTTTACTCAACATCTTTATAAGCTTCTAAAAAGGATCTTTCACTAAGAAATACAGTTTGAAGAGCCAGAGTGGGGCAAAAAAATCAGTCTTCTTTCTCAGGTGTCGGCTCTGCAGAGTGGGCATTGGCTTGAATATTGAACCTGCATCCTGAGACTTCAGTAATTCAATGTGTTTTTAATATAGGTTACAATATCAATTAGGGTTGTGAAATCCCATTTCCTTTTTAAGGTTTTTGACTGTTGTGGATTTTTTTCTGTTCTTATTTAAGTATCATGGCATTTCTCTTATTTTTCATTCCCTGCTTGCCTTACCCCCATTAGTCCTGTGTTTTCCAGCAGGCAGATGCTGATTCTCCTCATCCATGTGTAATCTCAATGAAAGTTTCATTTTCCATATTTTATAGTCTGCTGCTATTCACCTTTCTAAACACAGGCAATAGAAGTCCAAGGGAGAAGAATTCACTAACCTCCTGGGGAAACTAAAAATGATCATAGTCTAGCAACTCAGTCTTTAAATGTCCTTTGCCCATTCCACCCTCCCCTCTGCTCCTCTTTAAGTATTTAAATCTGCCCCCTACTAGTCAGACTTCCTCACCAGATGGTGCCTTCTGACTAGCTCTGCCTTTCTTCAGAGGATGAAAAAGTATGGCAAAGAGCATAAGGAACTGGTGAGACAGTTACTGGAATATTTCATCAGTGCTAGTGTCCACTTTTTTAAAAGGACAGTGAAAAATGGGAGAGAGTTCAGGAAGGAGCCGCAAAAATGATTTGAGGGCTGGAGAAAATGCCTTACTGTGGGACTCTAAAAGAGCTCAATCTGTCAAGCTTATCAAAAAGAAGATTGAGAGGTGACTTGATTACAGTGTACAGGTACCTTCATGGGGAAAATATACTAGGTACTAAAGGGCTCTTTAACGTCGTGGAAAAAAGCATAAAAAGAGCCAATGGCTGGATGCCAGACAAATTCAAATGAGAAATCAGACACATTTTTTAACAGTGGAAGCTATTAAACATTGTCACAAATTATCAGAAGGACTGGATTCTGCACCTCTTGCCTTCACGTTGATGCTGAATGTAGTTTGGAAGATAGGCCTTAGCCAACCACAAGTTTCAGACACATTCCAGGGTTACTAGTGAAATTTAAGAGCCCATGATTCACTGAGGGTCAAACTATATGGTCTTATGCTCTCTCAGTTTTTAAATCCATAAATTTAAAAGTGCTGACTACAGTCTGTCCATACATCATGAAAAGCAAGCTGGTCTGAGGTCTACCCTTGGAATATTGGACACTAGTTTTGTGGAAGTAGATCTGTGTAGTTAATTATTTTATTAGCCTAAAGATAAAACTAAAAAACAAAAGAAAATAAAACAAAAAATAATTGAGTGGTCCAGAGTGTATAATTTTAATATTTAGATTATTGTAAGTTATTATCATTGTTTTAAGTCAGGACAATTTGCAAATGAATACCCCATTTTGTAAAAAATGTCAAGCTCTTTCTTCAAGGAGATTCTTAATTTGAATGTTTATACTTTCCCCAAATCTTTTCTCATTCCTTTTTTTTTTTCCTTTTTTTTCTGTCTGAAAGAATTCTACCCATCTCACACCATAATTGCATTTACAGTATGATTATTTTCAATAAGAAAACCACACCAGATTTGTCCAGGAAAACAGGGAAACTTGTTCCATACTAATGCTTATTGGTTGTTCTCACTTGTTCTGCTCTCTGAGAATCATTATCATTTATGCAGGCAGTGATAGCTTTTTAAATGATGTAATCATGTATAGGTGTGAAACGGTAATGGCTTTATCTTTAAAGATAAAGATTTTTTGAAAGGTTAATTATATTCCACAAATTGTTTTAAAAGTAGAATGTTAATATTATTTTAAGACTCAGACCTGGAAAGCACTTCCTATATATATGTCATTTAATCCCAATATGCTTCCTTCTTTTCTTCCCATTATTGTTAATGTTTCCAAGTCCTGCACTAGATAATATCTCTCTTACTTTTGTGTTTACTCATACAACTGTTGGTAACCGTGTTTCCTCTCCTCTAGCCATAGACATATTTAGCCAGGCCATGCATATTTATCCTTTCTCATGGTCTTAATTCATAATTCTTTTTTTCCGTCTCTTGGTCACTTTTATTTTTATTTCAGCTTCATTCAGTTTCTCAGTGTCTCTCCAAACAAATCATACTGAGAACGTGAGACCGTATTAATAAGCAGTGTTGCATGGTTCTGTTTGCTGACCTGACAGGCAATACCTGTTTCAAGCAAACTCCAGTGTAATTTCAGCCAAGTTAAAGACAAGGAGCAGTCTCAGGTCTAAGGTTGGGGAAGACACAGAAGAAAAATATCAAGCCAGTGTGGAAAGCAGAGTTGTGTGTAGTATAACTTAGTGACTGAAGCAGGAAGACAAAGGTCTCAGGAGTGTGGTCAAGGCAGGTTAGAAGCAAAGGAGAAGTAAGGAGGAAAGGAGTGTGGCAGCAATGAACCTTGGCTACATAAAAGCTGGAAATTCTGCTCTAGCCATAATGGAATATTAGGTACAGGAATTTTATGAGATTTTAGCCACCTGGATCTCAGGACATGAATTCTCACACTTCTTCCCATGTTTTACTGGTATTATCTCCTCTCTTTTCACCACCCATAGAAATAGTGGTAGCAGCATCATAGTCATCATCTTTATCTCACCAGCTGCAACTTTGCCCTCCTTGTTTTACATGTATTTGGATAATGCTTCTCACTTCACATCGGGAAAAAAAAAAGCCCTACATCAGTGCAGTCTTTTAGTCTGAACCACCACCTCTGTTTTCTATGGGTCACAGACCCTCATGATTCAATCTGGGCCTTCCCTTCTTCTGTGTATTTACCCATGTCGTAGGCTATTGTCAGAATTTTATAAATATTCAGGAAGTAGTTCATCCTAGAGAGCTAGACAGCAAGGACATATGGAAAATGGGAAGGTATATTCCCTTTCCATGTCCCAAATGTAAGCTGAGTGAGGAAAGTATTGAAGTTAGAGATTAGAGTCCTTAATTGAACAGTCCCTAGTCAGAAGAATTTCGCTAACACGGCAACATGCTGTTACTAGCATGTGGAGAGTGATGGTTTATTTGTTTCTGTGGTATCAGGTTTTGTTATTATTTTTTTAAAAGACAGATGTGATCAAAGGCTCAAGTGTAGATGTGCCGCTTCACTGGCAGCCAGTCTGAGCCTGTTGCCAGAGCTTGTGCCTGTTTTTTTCATTTATTCTGAGTAAGTGTCTGAATCATATAGACAGTATATTCTGTGCATGATCTGTAACTGGAGGTGGCAGTGTTCTGCTGCATCCTTTCCATAGTCAGTTTTAGTCATGGAAAGTCCATTTTAATTCTCTCAGTCTTAATCTATTGCTTTTAAATAAGCAAAGTGTATGTACCTGTTTGAAAGCTGTAATGGAGAAGATTAATATGATATGGAAAATGTCTGTACTTAAACAAAAAGGTTTTCAATAAATTGAGTTTTATTAATTTATAAGCAATGTTTATAAATTACATACAAAAAATACTGTAGCATCAGTTCTGTGTGCAACAAAGGCAAACCATGTTCTAACACATGAGACATCCCTCTTTGTCACGGGTAGCTGGAAGTATGAATATGCTGCATGGTCACTGTAGTTATGCAAAAGATTTCATAAAAAAAGCAAGCTAAACACTGTGAAATTAAACCCTTGTTTTAGCCCCCTACTAGAAATAACCACAGCCCTGCTACAGAGGTGACCTTTTTTTCTTTCTGGGAGTGTGAAGCAGTTAACTTTGTAGAGCAATGAACACTTTGCTAGTCCTGCAGAATTTGACGAACTGTGGGAGATTTTAGAGGAGCAGAGGACTGTCTGGAGATGAGCTGAAGGAGAGATTCTGCTGCAGCATCCTGCTCCCCTGCACTGGTCCCAGGTGCAAAAATGACTCTGTATCTGTGTATTGATTTTTTCACCAGCCAAACCACTGAGTGTACCTGAATCTATAAAACAATAGAATATTGATCTATTAAAGAAAATTATCTATTTAAAATATCTATTCTCTTCACTTGTCCATGGTGCACAGAGCACATATTTGCTAGTGTAGCCTGGCATATCTGCACTGCAGCCACCAGTCTTCACTATCTGAGTGTATATTTAACCCACGTATCCTCTTTAAAAATACCTAAATACTGGTTAAATCTTCCACTGTCAGTTCCCAGATATGCTGAGCAGGTTGCATGGAGCCATCTCAAACAGAAGAGCTGTTAACAGGCTGAGTTGGATTTTTTTTTTCCCAACTAGCAATTTGTTTAACAGGTTTCCACTGCAACTCCTAAATTATTTCACTTAAGAGGACACTGTGAATGTTAATTAAAAACATTCATTAGAGTTTTAATAATTCCTTAGAGGCTTTAAACACAAATCGGTTTCTGTACCAAAAATGTTTTTCTTCTTGTCTTCATCCATCTATTTTGGGGAAGCCAGTGTGTGTTGCTGGACTGTTTACGTTGCTTCTCCTCCTCCTTCCCTTACCTTGCTTTGAGAAAAAAAGTATACATTTGATTGGTGATGAGGAAAAATCACACTCAAATTTAAATTGTGTCTTTTACAATGAGAAATTGGAAATCAGAACTGAAACCAGCCTTTATGTCAGTTCAGACATATTTGATTAGAGTGTGGTTTGTATAATGTCGATTATGTATGTAGGCATGATATGTTAAATCTGTCCTGTTACACCAATGCAACCTTGAAGTCCCCATTAGGATGGTATCAGTATAGCTGGCACAAAAATTTATAATTTGTCTGAATGTGTATTAATCATTTTTGTGAGTGGTATTGTCAGACATGAATTGTGGTCTGAAGATGTCTGAACATGCCACATCATAGGTGAAATTCAGAATTCCAGAGTCAGGGGGAGGTGTGCCATTAACTTATGTGTGACCAAAATGTGATCATACATTAATATACACTCCATTCTTTCATTCACAAAAGGGAATGGGCATCCTTTGAATCTCAGTGGATGTACAGATTTTGAAGTCTTCTTTAGGTATTGTATGACAGTATTTCCTGGTTCTTTCTGCATATTTCCATACAGAGAAACATAATTCAAATATTTAGAGTTTTGTAAAGTGTGACAATTGTCATACTGTATGGCTGTCTTTTATGTCACGCTTCTGTGTTAGCAACCCAGATTGTCATTTATATTACTGGATTTTTTATTTCCTTTTTTGGTTTTTCTCTTGTGCTTTTTTAGCTTATGATGTTGAAATCTAATTCTCAGTCTAATCTCATCCCGTTGTTCAGGTCAATTTTTTCCCCTTTGTTTTTCTGTCAAATTTCCTAACTCTGTCCAAGTATGAGGCATAGTAATACATGTGGTATTAAATTAATGTTCTTTTTATACTCTTGGTTATTAAACATTTATTTAAATCAATACATATCATTTGCCTGTACATTTCATTTGCGTGATTGAATGCTTTTTTGTAGTGAGACAGATTCTGTATACTGTAATATGCCAGTTCCAGAAGTTTTCAGAGAGAAGTGTATTTCATAGTTTTCACTTTGTGGTCTATGAGGAATCTTATTTTTTGAATAAGTATTGATTGCATAGTACAAATGTACAAGCCTTCCTTTTGTTCAGTAAGAATGAGCTTGGTTGATGATGAACAAAAGCATTCGCGGCAATCCAATAGGAAAAAAGTACCTTGACACCTGCAAGATAGTAATTGTACTCACCGAGATTTAGGTAAGTGCAAATGTTGGTGTGCAGTGACTTCTGTAAAATCAGTATGAAAACCAAGATTTGACATTGTCATTTTAAGTATGGGACACTGTGTATCAGTTTCTAGTTCTCACAAATTTGGGTGAAACAATCCAATATTGCCAGCTGTATTGGTAAGGAACAGCCAATCCCTCCTTAAAAGGAGCCCAAAGGGACAAAGATTAGCAGTGAACAAGTATTCTCATAGCTAATACTATGTCCTACCAATTTTGTTAGTATACTAAAGGCAGAGTAAGCAAGGGAGATTTAACTGTCTCTCAGATTAAATCCTTAATGCAGATGAACTCAGGCTGGGCTCAGTCCAATGTTTGTTAATAGTAACATCTTAAAAAACTGGTAGAATTTCTAAAGACACTCTAAGGTAGAGCAGAAGGTGCTTTATACAGAAAAATGACTGTCAGGTTGTCATGGTGGGAAACAGTTCAACTCTGAGCATACCTATTAATTAACCCTCCATGCTGGTACTCATTGACAGAAATTTCAAGTAGTTTGTTTTTTCTCTTTACCCTTGTAAGCTCTGCTATAGATTCCTGAACAGTCAGAGTTTGAGGTCAGTCTCTTTATCCCTACCTGGATAAAGGGCTGCTACTCATTGATTCTGAATATTCATGGTCCTAGCTATCAGTGGCTGTACCTGGAGCACTTTCCAGTTAAGACTCTAAGCAGATAAAAGCTGCAGAGTTGTAATAAACAGGTTTATTACATTACATCCAGGGTTTCCCCCTATTCTTTCCCTTATTAATATGCCAAGTGGTTCATTGATAATGTTTGCTTTGATACTTACAAATCTGCTGGTCCTGCAGACATTAGATGCTATAAAGTTGTCACTCTCACAACAACACTTTGAAAATGCTGTTCTCAGGAATTTTCTGCTATTTCTCATTACTCTTCTTGACTGATCTTCGATGTTTAACTTTGCACTGCAACTTGTAATATTAAAGCAAAAATGGAGGGAAGTGGAAAATATTCAGCAGTACCCCTGTTTAGAATATCTGAGCAGTCACCAGTAGACTTTCAGTATTTCATACCTGCAAAGTAGGTCAGCCGATTGCTGAATGAACTACTAAGATGATGATTCAAATCTCACTCAATGTGCTTAAAATGACTTAACATTACTCAGCATCACCAATTAAAAAACTCCTTGTTACATGCCTAGATGCCCTTGTTGTCTGGCAGATAAGTCATTTAATCAACTGTTTCCATTCCTGTGCAGCTATATAATTGCACAAGAGAGGATTAAAAAGAATTTTCTCTGCCTATCTTATGCCACAACTGTTGTTGTTTGCAAAAGAAAATGTTCCCCCATATCTACCATTACAGAAGCTGGAAGAGGAGTCAGATGTGGCCTGTGAGAACATTGCCTACAATATGCAACAGTTGGGTACAAAATCTCTGCTCTCTCATCAGTTTTGGGGGGGCTAGACAGAGATATCTGCTTTGCTGAAACTTCAGGCTGGAAGATGACATTCCCAAGTTACTGGTTGCTAGAGCTGTAAGTTCCAGATGAAAAGAATCAGAAATTACTATAAACCACATTGCAATAGAAAAACCTATATCATGTTCATGAAGATATGAACAGTACTATCACAGAGACATAGTTTATCACAATGGTATTAAGCACACAGTTTTGACAGTGTTACAAGTGTTCATTGTGTCAAATGTTTTGACCATAATGGCTTAAAAATATACTGTATTCTGAACAAATAAACTCTTCTACATTTTTTAGATTTAGTCTCAAAAGACTTTGGTATATACATATGCTAAATTTTCCAGTTTTGAAAGGAGGTAGGGAATAGCCTTGATGACCAAGTTTTATAACAAACAGAACAGAAGACAATGCCAAAGGAGAATAAAGGTCAGAGAAAGTTCAATTCCATCCATTGAGAAGGAACTTGGGCAAAATTTAGGCAGAGGAAATGGAAGAATAGTGACGGGAGGTTGTCATTTTCACAGTATTTTATAAGGAAATTATTGCAAAGTAATAGAACTGAAGGAGTAGTCAAAATAACCATGAAATGTGCTTTAACTGGTCATAAGGAGAATAGCTGCCATGGGGAGGGCTGCATGTTCATCTTTAGGTGTGCAACATCTAAGGAAGCCATGGGGAGTCCAGCAGCAGCTACCACAGAAGCAGGGCTGGACAGGCTGAAGAGCAGATTTAAGTCTCGTTAACACTGGGAAATAAGTGGGTCCAGAGCAGCTGGCAAAGACACTCAGGCAGTGACTGGGAAGAGGGAAAAGGGAATGATTACAGAGCCTTGAGTGGTGCTGGCAGAGACAGGGGAGAAATAGAGGATCCATCAGCACTAACTCTCTAATGCTGTCAGCCAGATGAAGAAACAATAAGTTGGTGTCACATAAACCTAGGGGTGGGAGTTTCTTGTGGAGTGGTAAGTGGCCTATGGTGTCAAAGGTAACAGAGCTATCAAGAAAGAATGAGCACAGAGAAATGACCCTACAAGAAATAGGCACTTAATGTGAAGGATGACAAGACAAATTAGATACTTGGCAGTAAACCTAAAGCAACTCCTTCAGCTACTGAGACCACCTACATTGGCAGAGTAATTAGAAGATCTTCCAAACACAGTGATAAATGGCATGATAGGGGCAGGGAGATCTATGCCTATTTATAAAGTGCCTGTCATCATAGTATCCGGATATCACAGCAGCCAGTTAAAGAAAGAGAGTCACTATCCAGTAGTGGAATTTTTTCCTCAGGTTTTGTTAGATATGTTTGGTATAAAAAGATATCACAAATAAGCAAAATTTTCTCAAGCGTGACAAAAGCAGGGAAGGCCCCTCTACAGCGATGTACTTCAGGAACAGGAAGTGTTCATGCTTTGAAGCTGAAATCAAAACATCTTTTACAGAATTTGTAATGGTGACCTTCTTCCTCAAAAAAAAAAAAAAAAAAAGTCTTGACTAGTCTGTGCAGACAAGAGCTGGTGCACAATTTAACTAGCAGTGTTAGAAAATCGTGCTTAGGGCTTAGAAATAATGAGCTCCTCATGTGTTTTTCTAATCAAAGTATCAGCATGAAATTCACTGTATTTGGAGACCATCCTATTACCAAGGCAGCAGTGTAACAAAAGTTCACTGTGGATATTATTTTTTGTGTTTCATCTTTGAATTAGATTTGCTTTTGCCCCTCCCTTTTAATAGTTTTAAGTCAAAAGCAGTAGAAACAAGAGAAGAGCAGTGGTATGGCATGTTCCAGCTTCCTTGGACCAACTGGCAACCCTGTCAGTCTGTTATCTTTCCATGTAACGCTGTTTTGAGCAGAAGTTGGATACACAAAAGTTTTTTTTCCCCAAGATTTAGGCACACCATAAATCAGGCAGACAAGTCTGGGACTTCTTTCCCTGTTTAGTCTATTGAATGCAGACAGGCATGTAATATATGTTCCTCAGCAGCTTATTTTCGAACAAAAGCATTAACACTGTGCGGTTCACATATTACAACAGGCTTTTTGTGGGTGTTACCCAAGCAATATTTTCCCATCTATTTTCACTACTGAATCCACATAATAGTAGCAGCCATGGACCCAGAGGTGTTTTAAAGGACTATTTTTTTCTGTGTCTACTTTGCCTTGTGATAGCAACATCCTTTACTCTTGAGAGATTGATTTTCTGTCTTACATTTTGTTAAAAAATTATGCATATTTATAATTAGTGACATGCATTATTGTGTTTCTAGGAATATGGAAAAGACAAGCAGATTAGGTTTGTTTTATCTTTTTCATTAAACTAGTCAAAAGAATCCAGGTTGTTTTCACTTAATTTCTACCTGGTTTTGATTATCCAAGTTATATGAGCATTGTAAAATTTCATGCAGTTTCTCTCCATACTTTTCCCAAGAAAATCTCCGAACAGCTATCCAGGCAATTATTCCCTGATCATCTTTGTTAGCCTTGTCTCATGTCTACCCTCATATTTATGTAGACAGGCAAATACAGATAAGGCCAAGCCTCTGATATATGTGTGCAATACATACTGGTATTAATGAAAGAACAAAGGTATGGAGGGTTGTTGGAAACTCTTTCAACCCTGTCTTAGTTATGTACTAAAATCTGCACTCAAACATACGTAAGCATAGAAGAGCCAAGCAATAATGTGGTTATACTGATTTCCTTCATGGCATATGTGTATTACTTAAACAGCAGTTCAGTGCTTAGGGACATGGTTTAGTGAGTTAGGTGGTATGGGTTGATGGTTGGACTTGTTTGTCCTTGAGGTCTTTTCCAACCTTAATGATTCTATGATTCTATGATAGTAAGAGGTTGTATGGAGGCTAAATCATGGATGCTGCTTGTCTGCTGTGCTGCAGAGTGTAACTAGGAATCGGTGTGCAGCCTTGTCCTTAACATGGGGATTTCTGAAAACCTGTCATGTTGAGAGGAAGTTGCAAAAGACTAATTTTAAGAAAAATCTGAAATGACATGCTTTACTTAACTTGAATTTCACAACACTAAATCAATGCTCAAGTTAGGCTCCCAAACCAACCCTTCCTTGGAAAAATGTAGTTGGGAAGAGGAGGAAACACTGTCTCATACACATTTCCAACACGGAATCATAGAATCATAGAATCATAGAATGGTTTGGGTTGGAAAGGACCAAAGAGATCATATAGTTCCAACCCCCCTGCTACGGGCAGGGACACCTCCCACTATCTTACAGGACAAATACAGAAGGATGATGTATAGATTGGTTTTATTAGACAAAGGTGAAGGAAAGGGAGAAAAGTTTAATACCCTACCCAATTTAGCGTCCTCCAACCCCCTCTACTTTCTTGTGTAAGTGTAAAGAAGGGGCATTGAACAACCTCCATGAGTAAAATGACATTATGTTCAGGTCTGCCAGCCTTACTGCCAAGGATTCTTTATGAACAGCAGGGAAAGACTAATCCTCTGGATTACATTCACAAAAAGACAGGTTATAAATAGTAAGTGTTGCATTTTGGGGCTTTGACTCATTTAAAATGGGAATATAAAAATGGAAGCCCATATACACTCCACATTTGAAAATGTGTTGTATTTTAATTCCAGCCATTTCTTTTGATGTTGCCCAACTTACAGTATATTTTGTGTTATCTTTCTGTTAACTTTGATGACATGCTTTCCCTTCCGCAGAGAAACTCTGTAAGAAAGAGCAGCAGAAAACTGGAACAAAACACCACCTCTTTGAAATGCCCGTGCAGTACTGACGTTGGGTCTTGTAGATCCAGCAGCAAGTCATTGCCCTGGCTCCTCACTTTCTTTGAAGAAGAGGGAAGCAACAAGGGAAAGATCTCTCAGAAGAGTATCTTAGGAGTATTTAATATCATGGAGCACCAAGCTGGCTTAGGGCCAGTCCAAATTAACCCCAGTTTGAAAGTCACAATTTAAGATGGAATACACAAAAGTTTTCAGACAGAAGCAATGTAGAAAAAGTTAGTGTTCCAGGCCTGTAAAATATATTAACATAGATTCAAATTTTCTGTTAGTGACCCCTTGCTTTAGCGTACTCCTATGGTAAAGGTTCATTGCACCAGCTGAGCAGCTGCTGCCTTCTGACAATGGAGAGAAAAAAGTTGAACTTTTTTTAAAGAAAAAGATTTACAATAAGAAAAAGTAATGTGAAAAGACTGTAACTTCCTAGAAAAAAAAAAAGCAAAACACATAGCTCTGATGCTTAGATTAAAAACAAGTTGTTTTACCCTTATGCACAATGCTTGCAATCTGCAGCTGTTCATACATAAAAGACCAGAAGACTTAATATATAAGCAAGTAAGGTTGTTGTCTTTGTTCTCTTATTTTCTTATAAAAGACAACTGTACTTCACTTGTTCCAATGTTATATCAAGGTGCTCTCCTTTAATCAAGACTTTATTTTTCTCCTTTTGACATTTGGGAGGGAGGGGAAAAGGAAAAATTAATAATATTTTGGGTTTACTTCGAGAAAAATCTTTCATGCTTCATCTGTAAAATGCTTTTCTAAGACTCAGAGTGCTAAGTATCCATATTTTACAAATGGGGAAGGAGCTAGATGAAAAAATAAGTGCTTTACATTCAGATCTTACACTGATGTTTCATCCTACAATTGCTCTTTCTTTTCCAGTAGCTGGTACATGTCATGTCTATGCAGTTGAGTTTCTCAGGATCTAGGAATCAAATGAGTTATGAGCTGCAACAATATTTCAATATTTGACCAGTCTCTGTCATACTGTTACCTTCCTGACCTATGATACAACTGATGGCAGAGCTAATTTTACCTCCTACAGCTCAAGGTCCATTGACAACAATTACTTTAGAGTGGTGCTGGGATGAAGATCAGACTACAAAACAGTGGTTTTGTTGTCTCACTGTAAAATCTTTTATTTTTTCTCCCACATTTTTGTCTTGTTCTTTGCTTCCCCACCTCACACACCCCTTTTTAAAGGCACATCACTTCCAAGAATGTCATTAACACTATGCCTTTTTCTAT
Source organism: Pterocles gutturalis (assembly GCF_000699245.1). Classification (NCBI taxonomy): domain Eukaryota; kingdom Metazoa; phylum Chordata; class Aves; order Pterocliformes; family Pteroclidae; genus Pterocles; species Pterocles gutturalis. The sequence goes on along the minus strand of NW_010105382.1, from coordinate 128,279 downwards.
TTAATTTTATGCCATTGTTTAAGTTTGGCTCTCTTGGTGATTTCAGCATTAGGAGACCTACAGTGGACATGTAGCCCATGCTGGTAATGGTATTGCCTCTGTGTACAGGTGACTGATCCTGCCTAAAAGCAGGGTCCCTGTTAATGTGACTATACCCAGTAGCACTAATGTGCAGCTATATTGATCCCTTAAGGCCATCGTCACCCTGCACTTCGGAGAAGCTCCACTACATTATTCTCTGGGTACTTCAGCTTCAGACAAAGAACCAGATCATAAATTTGCAGCCAGCACCAGATTTTTACTGTGGTTATTTACACATAAGTTTGTCTGGAGCAAAGCTGGGCAGGAGGGTATCCTAAGAAATATTCTTCTTCAGGAACAGGATAGAAACAATTAAAATAAAGGTCACCTGAATCAACACTTATTAGTAACTAATCATTACCTTGTCCGTCTTTACTGTCCTATTCTCCTACTGCTTAAGCAGTGAAATCTTGATAAAGGCCTAAAAATCTACTTTCATATTCTTTTTTTCAAAGCTTCATTGGAAGTTTCACATCTAGAGCCCTAAGTGTGTTGAACGTTTTAAATGGGGGTCTCCCCAATATGCATGCTTTCTGCTTGTGAGTGATGACACCATCTGCAGAAAGCCAATCACGCCAATTACTTCTCCTGGTGGCCATTAGGACCCAATATGGTTTCCTGTTGTAAGAGAAGTAGTTGCATTTCTAGGAAGGTCATAGCTTTGATAGCAACCCCTGTATGTCACACACAGATGTCTCCTCAGGGACTGACTACACTTATGATACCTTACTGTAGTCATCTGCCTTCACTTCGCCTCTCACCTTACTGTTTCAAAGAATAACTTTTCTCACCTTCCCATTGTTATAGTCTAGTGTATATGTGTAGTATAGTAGCAGGTATTCTGCTTGTACCCTGGAAAAGGTAATGTGATGTACTTCTACTCCCCTGTTACTAAAAAGCTGAAAGTTCTTATCAGATTCCCAAAGCCCACAGCAGTAATACTGCGTGAAAAATCAGCCTGCATGACTATAGAGGGACCTAAGTATACTTTCATGTTTACATGTTCTAATGATACTATAACGGTACTACAAAGTAGAATTGTGTTTGTTTTTGTGTAGATTATACTGTGATCACTAAAGACTCCCAACCTTGCTCTTAAATCAAAGTCACCTTGAGCCTTTGGTAATTTTCTGGCAAAGAAACTACTCTAAGTGTGTTAGTGTTTAGAGAGTAAAAATGGCCCTACCAATATGTTAAACTGGATCTTGTGGAAAAAATAGTTAAGGTAAATAGTTTTATTGTTTTAGCTGTTACTTGATAGGCTTTAATTTTACTTTTGGGGCATTTTTATTTTTATTTTTATTATTTTTATTTTATTTTTTAATTGCACAGCAAAAAGTTTTAAACTATGCTTGTTTAAAAATGTTGTATATTTTTATTTGTGTTTCATAGGTTGTCTTGTTCAGTTTTATAGCATATTGTCCATTTATCTTTCCTTCCTGTGTTTCATATGAGGCAGTTGCACTCTTTCTTCTAATTACAACAACTGGGCAGAATATCATCTATCCTATAAAGGATATTTGCGTGTTTTACAACAGGACAAATGGACAATGCATTTTTCTTTGCAGGAATTAGTATTCTTCTATTGTAAACAATATAATCCATCATGTTTGGTCTATGTGGTGAAGTGCATATCCTGATAGCTAGCATGAAAGCTTACTGAAAGTACAGTGACCATCTGCATCTCTCTGTTGGGCTTTAAAGGCCAGTTCTCCCTTCTAAAGATTTATAATACAAAGGGCAATTCACTAATTAGCACTGTAAATTACTGTTGCCATGAGGTTAAAAAAAAAACTAACAGCCCCTGCAGTATTTCAATTAATGTTATTTTTAATTGCTTGTATTAGCATTTTGAGAACAAGATTGATTAGCTTTTGACTGTCAAAGAAACAGAACTTGAAGCTCTTAAATACTGAAATGGAAGTTGTTAATTATACATAAAAATCCATGGATACTATACATGGAAATCTGGAAGGTCATCTGAGCACTAAAGAGGATATGTTTCATTTCTGTTCTGTTTAAATAAAAATTAAAAATGTTTGCATAGAGCCACATGTATTTTTCATGCACTCTACTAATTGATCACACAAATTAACGTCTCCAAAATCACTCTAAAAACAAAACAGCTTTAATAGTGCATCTGTTTATAGAAAGTAATTTTAGAAGTTGTTTAACTTTAAAGTGATTACTTAATTCTCAATTTCTGATTAAAGTGGCAAGACCTGAGATTTCTTCTAAAGCTGTCATGAGTTTTCCTCTGTAGACCCCAAATCAATAAACAGCGTCTGTTTGCTTGGCTGTTAGGCTAGCTCTGAGACAGGTCTCAATGCTCTTTCCTCCCCAAGTTCAGACCCTACCTGAGGTAGATTTAGAGACTTCAAGAATGGGACACAGAAAAGCGAGCAAGCACAGCAGAGATCTTCCTGTAGCAAGCTAATAAGGATCCTGAGGCTGGCCGTGATGTGTAGAACCTTACAGAGCTGCTTGTGTCCAACAAGGTAGTCACAGGCTGATAATCTTTCCAGAACACATCTGTAGTCATTGTTTAAAAGAAACAACTAGTATCAGCATTTTCTCCATTACTTAATAGGCCCATGCTAGAGCAGTAATCTGGGAAGTAGAACACCTAGATTCATGTCATTCCTCAGCTTCAAAGTATTTAAATACATCACCCGTCTCACAGGGATATGTATTAACAACCAGAGCATTAAGTAGAGGGAATGGAGGAAAAAGACAAAAGCTTTTTTCTTTTAACCAGGTCACTGAAGCTGTGCTGTTTTGCAACAAAATGTGAGTGATCCACTAAACCTAACTATTTAGCCTTATTTGGTTCTGTAGCTCTTTAGTCCTGACTGGATTTGAGAGGAAGAGGGCTATAATTTCAAACTGTATAATTTTTGGATGTAGCCCTTGCTTAAGTCCTCTGTAGTTAACGGAGCAGAATCTCAGTTGATGTACAACGTTAGCTCTTCATCTAGTGCACACAGGGGTCTGCTTTCTTAATGACTCTTAGACGTGTGCTTAAGTGCTTTGCTGAACTGGAGCCTTCAGCTGAGATCACAAGTGAAGTGGAGCCTCTAGTTCCATATCTGTTTTGCCAGCTGCTGGGCAGGTCTAAGCAGGTGTCCTGTCCTCAGTGCCTTGTCCCCACCACTCACTTGACTCCTCAGGCATATGCTTTGTTGAATAGGATTGTGGAACTAATGTGGCTAAGAAAACTTCTTTTCCCCCAGCCCAATTACTTTTCATCCAGATTATCATGAGTGGAGAATTGTAGTCATCAGGCTATGGATATAGCAGGCATACCATTTCAGCTTCTTTTTTTAAAGGCAGTGGAACTTGGTACTCTGACCTTGGTCCCTTTGCTGCATTAAGGCTCTGAGATGAGTTTATTGGAAGAACATCTAGCTGTAGATTCTCTTGGCCTTAAGCGTAGAGCAGGTGTCAGAGAGAAATGGTGTGCACACTGAGATACACAACAAAGTACAGCTGTCAATGTATGAGAAACTTCAGTGACTGTCAAAAACTGTGGCACTTAGGAAATTCATGTCTGCTTAGGTAGCAGACAAGTGGAAAACTTGAAGGCTGGCTGGTACTTCAGATCTTTCTAAGTCCCTCTTTCTGTATATCTTAAATATAACACATGAAGGACCTGGCTCCTACCGCTACAGAAACAAAAAATCTGGATATTACCTTGGTAGAAAAGACCACAGTACTAACTGACGACATTGTCCTGACTTCCATATTCTCCCTCTCTGTCTTGCCATTTAGTTCACATCCCCTTACCAACCTTATTCTTCATCTCATACACTTACAGAAAAAATGACTGCAGATCATAAGTAATCACATACTAGCTATTCTACAGTAATTGTAATGTGAGGGAACTGCTGCCTGGCTTCTTACTGCTTTAGCTCTTCTAACTAAATAATAGTAAAAAGTGAGGGACGGAAAGGAAAGGGAGATTAAGATAAATGATAATGAAATTTAAAAATGAGAGGAGATAAATACAAATGAAATTTGATATTTTTCACTGTTAGGCAAGCAAAACAAAACCATATTTTAACTGAATATTTTAATTTGTGAAAAGGATTTTTCAGATGAAAAAGCATTCATACAAAAAAATTTCAGCTACATGTGTCAAAACAGTATGTCAACTCATCAGAGGACCAGGATTTTTTTAGAGGCAATTAGAAGGTATATTTTAGAGCTAATTTGACTATCTAATGAGAATATCACAAATGAAGTGATTCAAGATAGCTTAAGTACTAGTGATCAGACTTCGTCAAGGTCAAAAGTTTCAGTTATTAATATTTATATATATATAAGTGGGCAAATAGTATATTCACAGTTAATACTTTAAAAAAATCTGCAATGTAGTGACCAACAAGGAATTATACTGATCTCTTCTAACATGCTGTTGAATTGATAACTGCAGTACACATGTCAAATAGAACACCATATTTAATTTTTGGAGAAACAGATGATAAATCAAACAAAATAGAATTAGCAGTGCCTAATTACTAGTTATATACTTCACCTGGAGTATCACATTCAGTAGTGATCACTATACTTCAGGATATAATTGCCCTTCATGGGTTATAATACAGAGCCTGAAGTACAATAAACCTCAGAGAAAAATATTAAAAAGAAAGAAAATAAAAACAGCATTTTATTTTTAATATTTGAATAAAAATCAAGGCTTGAGCAAATAATTGTACATGGCATGTTTAGTCAGTCATAAGACAATGAATTGTGTGACTGGTTCAAACACACTCTGCTGATCTATGAAAAGCAAAAGTAGCCTTAAAATGTTTTAATTTCTTTTCCCTTACTGGGCTGTGTCTTTCCGGGAATACAGTACCAAGTCTGCTTGAAGAATTAGTTCTGTTAGATCTTTAACTTGACTTATTTGTGTTGCGAGAGTGTTGTTACATGATTTTTTTATGAAAAGGGACAAATATAGAAGCTTTCTTTTCATATAAAACTGCTCTAGGTGTACACAATCTGTTTCTTCTTAACCTGTTATTTATATCAGCTTAGAAGAATCTAATGTTGAGGAATTATACAAGTTTGCAAATGGACATTGCCAAATGCTGGATAATTTCTACATTGTACTTGAAGTCTTAAAATAGAGTTGGAGACATCAGGCTCCTGAAGAGTTTACAAAATGTGCATGTTACTTAGTTTTAAATACTATTTTATTGAAGAGTTCCTCTTGAGCATTTGATAAGTTATTTCCTAATTTATTCTGTCAGTGAGGAGAGTCAGTTAACATCTGTGTCTTATTATATCTATTTGTATAGTGGGAAAATGTCTACCTACTTATATGTGTAATCAAGATCTATTTCTCTATGGCCTTAACACATAAGTACTAACTTACTGTTTTACAAGTGGAAAAAATGAGAGGACATTAGTTACAATGCTAAGCATTTTTCTGCTTTCTCTTAATTAAAATTAAGGACATAAAAATACTTCCTCAGGCTAGACTTAAAGACTAATTTCTAAAGGGCTTTATAAATGGAAAGATGCTCCAGTAGTTAGGGATGTGGTTAGCTTTCTGATCACTGAAATTTTGATATGTATGCAACCTTAACTTTTGCAGACATCTACTTATTTTTGGCTAGTAAGTAAGAGGTGATCTTCTCTTTGTTGGCTGCCCCACTAAGTGCAATGATCCCAATATGGCTGCATGGGTTTTCTCCATTTCAGAAAGAATGACAACCACCCAAAGAAAGAGAAATCTTGGCTCATTCTCTGCAAAACTAGTGAAGGAAGGTGACAGAGAAAGAGGGTACTCTTACTTCTTTTACAAATGAAGCAAAAGTCAGACCTCTCCTGTAGGGGAATTTTGCTGATGTTTTTTACCCTGCCAGCATTTGAACTCCATAACATTTCTCTGATGAGGAGCTGTTAACTTTCAGATTCTGCCTCGCTAACAGGGAGAATGCTGTTCTGCTGTATGTATAGAGAGTCAGACATGAGAAAGACCTCTGCTATGTATTACTGCTAGCAGAGTTAGGACCTAGGAGCTCAACCTAGGAATCCAGCCTCAGGTCTTTTCATGCAGCAGTTTTACATGCCTTTGTATATTAAGCCAGTATCAGACAGAACTGGAAACATTTTTTTTTTGCCACTACACTAGAAATAAATGGGTCTGTGATGGGAACTCTATATTATATTTCTAGTTTTCTTGTAAGTGTATTTTTACAATATACAGTTCTTATTACTTTAATGGAATGTGAATTGATTTGCTTGCACTATAGAAATCATGAGAGTACAGCTCTGAGAATGACATGTTGCTTGCAATTTCATTTTTTACAATACAATAGGTTACTGAAACACTCCAATCATATAAGTTTTGATAAACCATTCTCCTGTAATCCTTCCTAATGTCAATTTTACATTATTGTCCATAAATTTCATTTAACCCTGTTAGGACTGTCTTTACTGAAAGACAGAGATGCACTTATCTGAAGACACAGAAAGCCTTCACACACCGAGATATCATGCTCAGCAAAATACAAATTTTTATTTAAACTTTTTCACACAAGAAATTTGCTACATTGTCACGCTGTGTGGGACCTGACTGGCAGTACTGGTTTGTTCTGTACAAGTAACTCCTCTGGCACTAGAAGCATGTTCTGTACCAAGTAGGATGAGACATGATAAGTCCAGTGAGGCCATTCTTCCAGAAATGATGTGAGTCTATTAGAAAGGATACCTCATGGAGAGAAAAAGACTGTTAGATCCAGTGCACAATTTAAAATACCATGGCCATAAGAAAAAATGTCTATATAGAAGATTTTGTGGAAATAATGCATGGTAGAAGCCTTGTTTGGGCAATGAAAAGAACCTTTTACTGAAGTTTACAGAGCTTCCTTGGTAAACATTTGTGTTAGCAGTAAATTTTGGTTTGGATACTAATTTGATGCATTAGAAAACTATGCCAAAACACACTTTTGTTCTTGTCGTGAAAATATGGAGAATAAGGTATACATATCCCTGCTGTGGCAAGTTGACATCCAGCAAGATTTGTGCTGCTCTTACTAAATGCATTCCATATGTAAGCTCAGTGTAATGTCCTTGGAACTTTGCTGTTACAAATAACGTTAATATCTCTGTTTTGATATGACACTAAATTTATTTAATCTGGTCCCTTATTTTGAAATACATTCATTAAAAGTGTTGAATGGAGGAAAAATCTGTCGGCACAAATGGTGTTCATTTTCAATGTGACAGTATGCACAAGTCCCAAGAAATAGAACAGTTGAATAGATAATGTCACATATCATAGCATTATTCGGATGGTGTGATCTTCTTATTGATTGGACAGCAGTCGCAAATTTAAAGCTTATGCTACATTTCACTAATACCATGACAATGGATAGCATGAGCAATGGTCTGTCGAATGTGTGAAAATTGTGCCAGGCGAGTAAATAAAGACACAGTTTATAATTCTCTGAAAGGAAGAGGATAACATTTGTTCTGGAATTAAGCGATAATGAAACAGAGGCTCTTCTTTGTGTTTAAACATAAAATGGGGTTGTAATGGAAGAGCAATTCTTTCATTACTGATATTATGAAATAACTGAAATGGTTAGCTTCCCTATAGTGCAAAAAGGCCACTTCTCAAGCAGACGGAGACAACTCTGTTGAAACTGCAGTTTGTAATCTCTGTACCATTATCAGACTTTAAGACAGCAGACATTCTATCCTGTTTTTATTTATGTAAATACCAAAAGCTTTTTAATAGAGTTTTTTCCTAGTAAAAAAATAAAATAGAACTTGGATCGTATGTGAGACACTCATTGTAGTTTGAGTCCAAAGGGCCAAACTAACAATCCTACTAGAATTCTTAAACCACGTATCACCAAATTGTCTGGAAAGTCCCAAGAACTAGAACAATTAAATGAGTAATATCTCATATCATAGCATTATTTGGATGGTGTGAATAGTGAGGCATCAGGCAACATAACTAGAATTTGTTGCACATGTTTGTATTCCATTCCACCCACTAAGAGAGGAAGACAAGGGAGCAATTCAGATGTATGAATATAGATGCTCAGTGGCATTTTAAATGCAGTCAGTTATCCCACCAGACCCCCAGCTGTCACTCTAGAAAGGCACAGGTCTTTCACAGATCCTCTTTAACTTTTGCTAGCTCCATGGAGATGCCTAGAACACTGTAGGTCATGTCAGTGGCACTGTGTTAAGGCTGTTAAATCTCCTTGGGAGTGTTTCTGGGCTTTATTGTGTGCTTGAACAGTAAGGAGAAAGCAGTAATGGAGAAAGCAAAAAGATGTAGTCTGACCTTCAGCCGGAGAGTCAGGAACTTGGTGCTTGTCTTACATTATGCCCTGTTACTGGGGGAGCAAGTGAGAGAGGTCATAGAATCCTTGTGTTTAGGGCATTCAGAATTCAACACAGTCCTTGCTTCAGCATTCAGTTTCGTTTGCATACGTAAAGCAGAAGAGGAGACAGCGCTGAAGGGGTCTACGTCTCTTGCTTTTCCAGGAGCAGAGGGAGAGGTATGTCTTTGACCACCTCAAGGCTGTACTTTAAGAACAGTTTCACAGTCACTGTTTACCCTTTGGAGGGCACTCTGTAACAAAATTAGAGCAAACCAACTGATAAACTTCAGGAAGAGGATAAGAAAGTTGCCTTTAAGTGAGCCTTCAGTTTAGATTGTGTAACTACACACTTACTGCACATTGCACCTAGCTTGGCTGTCCCCTTGTATTTCTTCATCCTTGTGGAGATACTGCTTGACCAGCATTGGCTTTATAGAAGAGCCTAGTGGCAAAGAGCATTAAAAGGGTTTTGATGTTTCCTTCCACAGAAACAAATATTTACAGCCTAAAGGCTGACTGTGAAGATAGTGTACACATGAATAGCGAAATCTCAGAAGAACCAGCACACTCAGGTACGTATAGGCTTAATTATTCTTCTAGTCTAGTGCCCTATCCACCAGCCTGGATCTGCATTGTTTGGGACATAGATTTTGTTTATTTTCACTTGTTGAATTATTTGCTGAACTGAATTTTTCACAGCAAGTAGACAGAAATATCCATATGAATCTTTTCCAAGCAGGACTGTGCACAAGAGATACCTGCTGTTTGGCCAGTTGTTGTGGGTGTGACCGCCATCATTGACACAGCATCCTTGTTGGAGCTGGCAGGGCAAAGGAAAGATTTCATGGTTGTATGTTGGGTTTTCTTTCTCATGAATATTGCTACCTTTTAATTTTCATTTATTTGGACAATTCAGCTGAAAATCTCTACCTATCGGCCAGATTTGCATTTCTTTTTGGCATGCTGCTAGTCTCTTACCCATATTTTTCTTTATTGCTATGCACTTTGGAACGTGGGAGGGGACATGCCAAAACAGATTGGTTTCTTCCAAAGGTCACCTTCCCGAGAGGGTAGGCCTACAGGCCTGATCCCAGCCATGCTGACAAATGTCAGGTATACCTCTAGACCATTTCAACCTGGCAGGCTACATACCCTTGTTTCAGCCCCAGGGGAAACCATATCCTGGAATGTTCCCCATCACTTACTGTGCTGTTTGCAAACAACATGTCCTATGAATGTCTTGTCCTCCTCAAAGTACTGTGCAATAAAGTCAGACACTCCTGGCCCTACTTGCAATGAATCTCTAGCTCCAGGAAGCACTAGAATCCCATAAATGATGATGAATTTGCATCATCAAAGTGCACTTATCCACTCATTCTTTGCATACACAGAATTCATAGAATCACAGAATAGTTGAGGTTGGCAGGGACCTCCGGAGGCCATCTGGTCCAACTCTCCCTCAAGAAGGGACACCTAGAGCTAGTTGCCTAGGACCGTGTCCAGACAGCTTTGGATATCGCCAAAGATGGAGGATCCACAACCTCCCTGGGCAACCTTTGTCAGTGCTTGGTCACCCTCACAGTGAAAAAGTTTTTTCTTATGTCTAAACGGAATTTCCTGTGTTTGAGTTTGTGCCCATTGTCTCTTGTCCTGCACCACTGAAAAGAGCCTGGCTCTGTTGTGGTGCAGTCTCTCTTCAAGTATTTATACACATTGGTAAGATCCCCTACCTTGAACCTTCTCTTCTCCAGGCTGAACAGTCCAGCTCTCTCAGCCTCTCCTCATAGGAGAGATGCTCCAGTCCCTTCATTGTCTTTGTGGTTCTTCACTAGACTGTCTCCAGTATGTCCATGTCTGCTATACTGAGGAAAGAGCAATGTCTGCTCCTCTCTCCTCGTCTACCAGGCCAAATGCAGGAGGCATGGTGGATGTGATGCTCCTGAACAAATTTCTGTTAATGCCAAACAATATGTCTGCTGACAACACAGAGTTGCCTACAAGAGAAAAGAGCTTTGGGCGTGGACTTTGGGCAAGCTAGGTTGTCCTGGGAGAATAAATGTGATCTACAGACCACAGCTGCAGTGATTAACAATGCAAAGTTAATGGACAGGCAGGATCAAGTTTCATCAGAAGCAGTCCTTTATTCTCCCTAAACCTTTAAAACTGTATCATCTCAGACATTCCAGCACAAAAAACAAGGCTGAAAAAAGTTTATATATATATATGATTTCAGGTACTGTGCTTCCTTCTAGAATGACAAACTGCTGCACAAGGAAAACAGATGAAATTATATGACATAAATTTGTGTTTTACAGAAAACCAAAATAAGCAATTTGAGTCAATTAGGTATGTGCTACAAGTCATTCTTCTGTGTGTTTTACAAGCGAAATTTTTCAGTCTTCTGACACAGTCTATATATTCTGCTAGAACTGTTCAAATGGGTTATTACTTTCTTTTCTAAAACAGTAAAATAAGAATCCCTCATTCTCCAGCAGCAGCCTAGTGTTTCTACTGCTGTCTGCTTCCCCGCGTGATCTGTCCTTAGTGCAAGCAGTGCACCAGCAGTGCTGAGCACTAGCTTCATGTGAAGCAGAAGACTCCAAACCTCAGCAAAACTGTTCAGCTGTGCATGCCCTGGAGTCACAGCTGTAGAACATGTCAGCAGAGGAGCAAAACATTGCAATTCTTCTATGGGATGTCAAGGGATCCTTTATCTTGCTACAACCATTCATAGGCCCCTATCACTTTCAGATCATGGCAGAAAATCACTGGCGCTTAAGTCCCTACTGTCCAGCAATGACAAAGAAAATGTCACCATGCATCAATTGTCTTGTAGCAATTGTCACTGAGCACTGACAGCACACGAAGTGCACTGCCATTCCAATTATTAAAAGGTCTTTTAGTCCAACCTGGTTTCCCCAGAGGTAATTGATAGAAATTTATTTATCTAGTTTTTCCTAATTTTAAGAAGAAGAAAAAATGGCTTAGTGAGATGCATTGGCATTTCATAGTGTTTTCAGGGGAAAAAAATCCCCGGCAAAGTAGACAAAATATATTTCTGTAGGAGAAAGTGATAACTCATTCTCTATTGATTTAAAAACTTCACATGAGGAAAGTTTTGCAATGTTTAAAATAAGATTGAAAAGTGAATGCACTGGATTTTATTTTTATCTGTATTATCAAAGTCTGGTGTTCATTTTGATTCAGTCTTTCTTTTTCCTGATGAAATGTTTCATGTTGTAATGTAATAGAATTAATAAGATCTGATACACTGACTTTTAATGAAATTTCATTTTTCAAAAATAAACACATAAAAATGTCTCCGTAATAAACTTAATTTGAGAAAATAGAAGATTGTATTATTTCATCATTAATACAAAGAGATGGATAATTAGGAGGATGCAATATGCATACTGAGTGAAATCAACCCTCCTGCAGGGAGTATACGGGCCTTATGTGAGAAGTTATTTAAGCCAAGGAGTGGGACTCCAAGCTCCATCACTAGAAGGCTTGCTAAGGATATAGTACTCAATACTCTTCAAAAATACGTTTCAAACTTAGTGCTCTGCTACCTCTCTCCTTTTCTTTTTCTCTTTTTTCTTTTGGATGATCTTTTCTCTGTAGCCTAAATGTCTTTGTATTTGTCATTTTGTTCCAGTTCCTCTACAAAAAAGCCCAAAACATGCTGCATTTTCCGTATTCATTCAGTCTCCCTTCCTGTTCCTTAGCCTTTTACTAAAGCTCTGCTTTCTTTGTTTCAGTAATTTTCCTGACATTTTTCTTAATTTTCTTCTGTATATCTTCGTATGCCTCAATAAGGTCATTGTCAAGGTCTTATTTCATTATATAACTCCTACTTATATCAGTTGATACATTGTACATATCAATATTTTTATTAACCAAATTTTACCAAGGAAACAGTAGAAATCCTCTACTTAGCCTGAAAGCAGATTATTTGTGACTGTAGTATAAACTCTGTTATTCGAAAGATTGTTCTGATGACTGAACCAGTTTTGGTTTTGCTGGAGCATGGGGTGGAATGAATTCTCTGATGCAATCAGAATGAAAGGTAGTTTTTCAACTGTAGAGGATGAAATTCACTCCTGTTCATAGGGTCTGTACAAGGACCTTGTTTAAGTTTAGCTGCTGGATGAAACCTTGTATGGGTAATCTACACTGACAGAAATTTATAGATCTCATTTGTTCAGTCTGTTATATTAGTACTGTTCTGAATAGGCTAAAGGTCTCATTGGTGGATTCCCCCCTGTAATTCCATTCTTTTTACCCTGTAACCAATTTTATAAATGGTATTGAATTAGTCTTGTCAAGGATGGTAGCTTCCCAACCTGTCCTAAAATATCACTAACTTGTTTTAAAGAGTGCAGACAATATAATTTGTAATAAATTTTCTAAATGGTGCTTATATTGAAAATTAAGGTTCTCAATGGCCAAGATTTGTAAGAAACTATATAACAATAAAGTAGTATAACAGGATTTGCGGGAAAAGTAGCTAGTAAAACATTTGCATTTCATGTCTACAAACAACAATAATATTTTGAGAAGTATTACTCACAAGTCGTCCAAGTTAAGGTGCCTAAGGTGACTTCTAAAATCACTTGAAATCAGTTTTTCTGATGGGTGCAGAATGGTTTGGTCTTCCTCTCTGAAGTAAGTCTGTCATGTAGGGGGGTTTTTCCTGTGTGTTTTGGGTGAGGTGTTTTTTTGTTTTTAAACAGTAGTTTCCATTCCAGCCAGCTGCAATAAAGCAGCATGCTGCACCCCCTTCTTACAAAACCTGGGTTGAGAACCATTGTTCAAGGAAGCACAAGGAACCAAAGCCAACTTCAAATGTTGGTAAAGCATATTGCTGACTATACGTTCCCAGAGTTAGGATTTTAAAAACAAGCCTCTCTGTTTCATCCTGCCACCCGTGTTTTCTGTTTTCTGTGCCCTTGCTCCCCAAACCATGTGTAGCAGTGCAGCTCCACCAGTTGACGGCAGCCTTCCACAGGCTGTGTAACAGCATATCAGTGTTTTGAGATCAAATTAATATTTCCCTATTTAATTTTTTTGACACTGTGAAAACGGCATTTTTCTGACTGATGGTTACTGCTGTGAGTTGTTCCTTACCCCTTCTAACAAATAATTTATTTTGTCATTGCTCCTCATCAGATACCTCATGAGAGTGGGTCTGGCATCCAAGTTCCGGCAAAGACTGGTCATATCTGACTACCAGTCTTGATGATCAAATGTTTGTAAAGAAACTTCTGCCAGGAAGGTGTCTGCCCCTTATTCTGTGTGTTAATTTCATGCCAGCCTGGTCTTGCTGTACTTTGATAGTGGCCTCAAGGTCTAGCTGCAGTTCCCACTTCAGAACTGTGTGCAGCTCGGCGTGCTGCTGGGTGTTCCCATCACCTCCACCTTCTTCATGGTCTGCAGAAACATACCGCTAATCCTGCTTCACAACAGGGAGATATGCCCCCCATACACCCCCAGAGGCCTGCTTCCTGCAGTAGGACCTGCCATGAGGAATTACAGGTGGAGGCAAGCTCTGAGCTCTCTGACTGCCTGCTTGGGGCTCCCAGTAGCCTCACTCCCCAAATGACATCCCCTCTTGCAGATCCCCCTCTTTTTGTGGGTGCTCTGCAGGGTAAGCCAGGCATCTTTCTCCAGGCTCCCAGTGGCACTGCAGTGGTCAGATATCTGGAAAGCAGACATCAAGGCAAGGAGTCAGACCTCCCAAATGTAGGTGCTTTAGTTACCAGCTACCTCTTCAGTCAGTGTTAATGGCTGGCCTCCTGCAGGAGGAGAGGCAGATGTGGCACTCGCCGGGCAGAGCCACAGCCAGCCTGGGTGAGCTGCTGGCGTTAGGGACCTGAGCCACAGGGGCAGCAGGGCCCTCTTCTTAATTTCAAAGCATGACAGTCATTTCTTAAATGCGGTCCCTGCTTCCTCCACTGTCATGGTGCTTGGTTTCTACCTCAACATTAATAGTGGCCTCCAGACTGTATCCATCCCAAGACAGAAACAAAAGATGAAAAGGCTAAATAATGCTTTGGAAATGTCCCCAGCTCTCTCCTTTAACCTTACAGGAAGTCTAACTGAATAGCTTTGATTAGATGTCTGATTTTAGATGATGAGATTTAGATGAGTCACACACTAAGAAAAGGCAAAATTTTCTCTTTCAATGTATGGTAGTTTTCTGCACAGCTTCTGGAGTGACTCTCACATGATTTCTCGCTCTGAACTTGCTCTAATTCCCCATCTTTTTAGAGAACGATTCGTAGCTCTCTTGCATCTGAAGTGGAATAAGTGGGCCCCAATGGTCACCAATAAAGCAGCTGATTTTGAACTCTCGGGGAAAGACTGAGGCAATGGAGGCTACCACTGCAGGCCAAGATGCTCCAGCTTTTCGTCAGCATTTAGAAGCATCAGTCTACCCTACCTGGCTACAATGCATAATTCAATTAGCATTATCCCTTAAATGCCTGTCTGTTGTTATCCAAACTTACTCACTCTTTACTCCTGTGATCCTCTTTATAGATGCATTTCCTATGGCCACCAGTCCTGTCTTTTTATGTCATTTCACTTCCCTGCTAGAAGCCATGTAATTCTTATCAGCTCCCATAGTACATCATCCAATCCTTCTTTACTTTATATTGTATGTCGCTATCAATATTCCATTCTTATATATTTTTTTTTTATCTCAGACAAGAATATTGTATCATCTTTACTTTGCTCTGATAAAAGAAATGTAATATGTTGGTACAGAAACTACTCTGTAATCCACATGAATATACAAGAGATTTGTTTTCTGTATTGAAAAGAGGTCTTTTTTTACAGTATCTTTAAATCAGAAAAGACATTACTTTTTTTAAACATATTTTCTCCTGAAAGGATGAATTTAGTGCTCATGAAAGCTGCCACATTGACAGCTCTGAGAAAAGAAGACTATTTAATTGGCCATGGAAAAGATAAGTCACAGCAGCATAAGCTTCCTAGACTGCTTATGGATTCACCTGGAAAAATCTATGGTCCTACTTGTGTTCAAGTCAATGGTAAAAGTCCCTCAAACCTGGCACTTCCTTTGGCTTCTGAGTCTGCCCATGGAAATAATTCTTACGGCATTGGTAGATGTCCTGTTTTCTTAAAATTATTCTCCAACTGGAGATCCTGTGAATTTGCTCTGAGAACTGACCATCTTTCATATGGCCACATCTCTGGCTGCTTTTGGTCTATGCCAGACTGATTCACATTAGTGACATAGAGAAGAGAGGAGGTATAGGTCTTTGCTGTTCTGTCAAGCCCCCCTGATGATATTAAAACTGTGATGGTATTAACTGTGCATGATATATTACAAACCTCCTTCAAAGTCACATTTTAGCTCTCAAAGGAGTGGGAGGCTTCATCAATAAATAGGTGGTATGGTGTTTACCACTGTGGTTTGTAAATGTTATGCCCAGAAGAAATCTTATTTTATAAACAGATGGATCCTTTTTTTGTGATCCACTAACACTTTACAATTAACTAATTAACAGGTTTATTGCCAAAATTAGCAATAAAAAGCATTCAGGACTTTTGACCAAAGCAGCCTGTGGCAATTACATAGATACAAAACAGTCTGCGTGACAGTTTGAGGCTAAATGTTCCTCAGATCAGAATTTAACCTGCTATTTTCAAATAAAAGTTGACAAATAGGAAACCAAACCCTGCAGATTTTCTCAACCATTTCATATTTGAGAGCCTCAGCCTTAATTAGTATTAATTACAGGTAACACAACACAAGTCTGAAGGGCTGATTGTGCTTTTTCTAGACAAACAAACCAGTTCTTTTATGCTGCTCTAGTGATGTAATTCTGGGTCAGGAATCATTGTGCTTTTTGTGCTATAAATAATATTTGGTTTTGAAGGGCACCATATAGTATAGAAATATGTAGCACAAAGGACATTTAAAATTTAATTAGTTAACATTACTGTAGGTCAGGAAGAGAAGGGTGAATTCTCATAAAAATAGTCTGCTTATGTTTGAGTAATCAGCTGCACAACTCCTATGTAAAAAATCTATCCCTTTCAACTTGACACCACAAAAATGCAAATGAACAAAACCCATAAGATCAGAGTTTTTAAAAATCTTATTCATTTTGTAGATTTATGTCTAGAATTGATTAATAGATGGGGAGCAGTGATTCACTCACTCCTGACCATGAAGTTTTCAAAGGAAAACATATACAAAAATACAAGATATAGTCAAGGCAAGTCATAGTCAAGTCAGGAAGAGAGTAGTTTGCAAGTACATTGAATTCAGGTGTGTGTGTCCATCCATATATACAAATTCAGTATTGATCTACTATACTAGAAAGTGTAACCCATTATGCTTTCTTATTGACATTGCATCTTGCAAACTGTTTGTATTTTTCTTTTTCGACAAGATCTGTCAGCTGAAGATAACACTTAAACTGACATTGTATTTTACAGAGCACTTAATTTTTAGTAGAATGGACAGACAATTAAGTGCATAGCTCTATTACCAAAAAGGAAGTTTTAAAACTCAAATTACTAAAACCAATAAAATTAGATATTATTATTTCTTCCCAATTTCTACCCAAGATTTACTAGACTGTTTAAATTTCTGGTAAGCAAAACTGTGTTATAAGTGACCAGAAGAATAAAATACTAATTTTCTTTTTGAGTAATGATATAAAGACTGTATAACATGGTTTTAATAAGACATGAGTGGTTATTTATTTGAATAAGATATCAATACTGGAAAGATCGTTTGGACTGGGAAGTTTGTTAAACTCAGCTATTGTTTAATGAAAGTTAAAGTAATTTTTTTCGATGACTGCATTTGATTTCATTGTTATGCTAATTTTTCTTAATTTCAAAAGGACTGTTCATTTTCTGACTCATAGTTATGTGAATTAAATATAGACATACATTCAGATTGGTTTTGAAGATAGCCCTTAATTTTGTATTTAACAGTGTTACTATATTTGTTTATCTAACTGTGTATGTCAGGTTGTGCTTTTTAAGAAGTATGTTGTATTATGGATTCATTAATGAACTGAAGCATATTTGCAGTAATTTATTCATAACGGGCCTCTTGTGTTTGTGCATATTTCAGAAGGACTCTGCAAGAGAGGCCATAAAGATTGGGGAAGTTTGGAATTGCTTTAGATTGCTGGAAGCTTGCTTCCTTAATGTTCCTATCATATACACTGTCCAGAATATTTTTTGAAGAATGTACGTACTAAAAGGCAAAATTTCAATTTATATCAGTTTTCTTTTAACTGGTGGATGTTGTTCCCTTAGAAAGGCATGTTATAATAATAGAAACAGTGAAAGATTTAAATACAGCAGAGCTAGTGGACAGTGCGATAATATACAATTTATCATATTTGATACTTGTTAACAAGGGCAGTGATCCATGAAGAAGATTCTTCTTTGAGTTTTTGTGTCTGAGTTTAAATTAATGGTTTGGGAGCAGAGTCTATTACTGTGTGCTATTTAGCTAGCAATCGTTTAAATTCAACACAAACTACACACAGACTGGGGTTCTCAAGGTGCCTAGTTATGGTTGTGATTGGCAACCAATAATTTCTTTATCATTTTCATTAGAATATGTAATCAGAAACACAGGTTTGTAAGATGCTGCTTCTGTTTACCCTATGGTTAATATTCATGTCCCCAGCTGCACAGAAAAAAAAAAAAAAAAAAAAGAAAAAAAAAAGAGTAACTTAGCAATATTGCTACCTTTTTCAAATAGGAAGTAAGTACATACATTAGTTTTCAATCTACCTGACCTTTAAGGATTAGTAAAGGAGAAACAGAGATCAGCAAACAGCATCTGAACCTTAGGGACAGTTGATGTAATCATATGCTGGCATGGCCTACACAGCAGTATAGTGATTCCCAAGAATAATAGAGATATTATGTCAGTGAAACAGAAATCATAGAATGATGATCTGAGGATCAGCAAGAAGGAAGGTTTTGACCTTGAAGAGGTTTAAGAGTGCATTCTGAACAGCTATCTGGGAGATAATTAAAGGCATTTTAACATGATAAGCCCTGAAGAGTGCAAACCATCATCTGTGCACACTGAAGAGCAAAAGATATTGCTTTTATAGCTGTGGAGCTTATGGTCAGAAGTGATATGAAATATTAGAAATGTGACAGTTTTATAATAATTTCATACTCATAATAATTTTCATTTGCAGCTTTTTGCCAGTGAATCTCTGGAATGGCATTAAGTCTTTCTCACTCCAGTTTGCCCTGTAATATTGGAGTGTCCCTGTGGAGTTTATTTTTTCACATAACAGTGTATGTATAAGTTGCAAGCAAACAGGCATTAAGGCAATATCTGTTATTCAAGGCAACAAAAGAATAAGGAATGAGACTTCCCAAAGACTTTTTCTTGAGTTTCTGTGTGAAGAATACACTCCCAGATCTCCCAAAGTCTCTTATAAAAATGCAAGTGTAGCATTTCAAGCAAGAAAATAAATAAGTCCCATTGACTTCTTCAAACTAATTTTTGCCAGAAAATGTGCAGATGAAAAGAAAATATGTAGATGAGGAAACACAGTACATTTTCCTTTTTCTTCTTTTTCAAACTCTGAAGCGGTCTAATCAATATCCCCTGGACCACATAGGGGGCACCGTGTAATTTGGCTCTTCTGTAAAACACAGGATGGTCTATGTAATTCACCCTGTGGGTTCATCACAATGAAATTGAAAACCAGTGATACGTTACATGTGAATTTATCTTCTCCTGAGAAGTATGCACGGATCCAGAGCAAAGAGAAGTCCATGTAGCTGAAAGAGAGGTAAATGCTTTTATTATTACCAAGGCAGTGCCATAGCTTGCCTGCCTGTTTATAACTGATAGCTTTGTCTCTTAAAGTGACTCCCTGAATGCCTCTCTGCCTTTAGTTAGGGAATTATTTCTCACAAGCGATGGTACTATCTGGTTTCTGTATTTAAATTTTGCTAATCAGTCTGATATCTGACGGTAGGGCTAAACCTTAGGCAAAACACAGTACACTATGCAATCAAAGCATTTGCATTGTCTCCTTAGGTAGTTTCCCCTTTCTCTAAATACCTTGACAGAAAATTCATCCTCCACATACTCTAACTCTCCACCTCATAATCATTCCCATTATTTATCTTAATAATCATTATACCATGTTTAGTGTAGATCTGTTGCTCAGTGAGGTTTGTCTGCTGGTAGAGATTACATTTATAAATGTCACATACCTTTCATTTTGGAATATATATGGCACAAGTGTTATCATCACCGATCTCGCACCTGATGAATGTGTTTTATTTAAACTTTTAGGGACACCTAGTTTTGGGCTAAGAGTGCACATGGTAAAATTAATCTCAATAGTTTCTTAGAGAGAGGTATAAACAGCTGGACCTCTGTGTTTCAGCTGAACTTTGTCATTTGATAAGCAACCCAAAGCCACTCATGTTGCCTTAAAAGGACATATTCTGGATCAGAGACTGAAAGCAATGGCAGTAAGATGAACTCATATGGTTGTGTTCAGAAATTTGCCAAGGGCTTGGACACAGAGGAGGCCCAATTCTGTCTGGAGCAGCAAAGCCTTGCTTTCTCAGCCTCTCAGGAGCTGCTACCTGACCCTGATCTGATACAATCAGTGCAGCTGTGCCACAGACTGCAAAGGCGATGGGACTGATCCCCATCTGAAGTGCAAAGCAGGCTCCTTTGCACTTCAGGCTCCTCCCCTGTGCCTGGGTCTGTAGCGATAGGAACCATGTAAACAGCTTGCCCTAAACAGAGATATATTCTCAATCCTTCACTTCCTCAAATACAAAATTCAATCATATTATGTTTTTTTTTAAATCAAAATCATATTGGAGATTTATACAACTGCTGCTGTTGAATATTTGTAAAAGCCTCACAACAGCATCACAGCATTCAAATGTTCAATGTGTTCAGGCTGTTCTGAAATGAAAGCTGCTGCCTGCATTTACACCCACTAGGAATCTCCAAATTGAGTCACTTCCCCAAAAAGTATAATGGATTCCTAAGATGCTAAATTAATCTGAAAGATACTGTAGAGTCTTGCATATAGATAAATTGCAACAAGTGTAATGTAACAACTGTAGCAGCCCCTCTGAGATGAGGAAGATTACTTCCCTGCATCAGTTTTTTATTGTTCTCTGCTGATAAGGCCCTTTACTGCCCTTAGGGTACTTCTCTTCTGTTTAACCAAGAATGAAGAAAGCTATTTTTATCACTGAACAATATTTAATTCTGTATAAAAGTCTTTCATTTTTTGACATGTTTGTAATGCTTTGAGCTTAATGCCTCAGCAAAAGATTAGTTGTTCTCAGTGTATCCATTCGTGGCACTCAACAGAAACTTTTTGATTTCCTTTGTTTATTAATCGTTACATCTATGCTCTGCTTTATACTGAGTGTGTAGCAGCATTCATAGCTTTTATTTAGGTCTGTATTAGCCTCAACACTGATATAAATTGCTAATTAAAGATGTATAGCATTCATTTGATGCCATGAAAAGCACACTGTCAGTTTTCTGCCTTGTAAACTGGAAGGCTAGAAAACATTTAATCACATTAAGGGCAACAGTAAGAGTTTGCCTTCTTCACATGGGTTTCCAGTAGCCACAGAGAAATAGGGGGGGAGGTGCAGTATTTATTGTCTGCATAAATGTTTTTCAGAATTTAAACTCCATTCAGAGTCCAAAATTTTCAGAGAAAAAGAAAATCTTCAACTAACAGAGTTGGTTTATGCTTTCAGTTCACACACCCTTCAGAAAAACCCTAAGAGTTTCGGACTGCCTACTGACACTATTAAACAAAATTAAATGAGTAGTAGTTCAAACGCTGTGCAGCTAAAGAAGAGCAGTAGATTTTGTGCCTGTGTAGTGCTGCTTACATAAGCACAATGCTAACTACCTTGCAGGCATTGATTTGCATGGTATCTGTGTAAGATGCTCTAGACACAGACAGATTAATGAGCTCCTCTGCATTTAACCACCTTCACCATTAATTCTGAGGAAAGGAGAGGAGAGGTACCCTCTGATACAAATCTACGTATTCTCTCAACTCTCTCAAAACTTCAGGCTTTTATATAAAGATCATTATGTACCAATGGCAAGCAAACAATGGCCTCATTTTACTGAATTTTATTCTGCATTCCATTTATTTTTACTATACCACATCTCTATTGAGGCTTTTAGGTAAATGGAGTCTGAGGCTTACTAGGTCCTGGCTACATCAGTGAAAAGATGACAA
Organism: Pterocles gutturalis; assembly: GCF_000699245.1. Classification (NCBI taxonomy): domain Eukaryota; kingdom Metazoa; phylum Chordata; class Aves; order Pterocliformes; family Pteroclidae; genus Pterocles; species Pterocles gutturalis. The sequence goes on along the minus strand of NW_010105382.1, from coordinate 106,567 downwards.
CAGTATTATAGGTTACAATAAAAATAATGTTTCTAATATTTTTGCTCACTTCTAACAATTTCCAGGGTCTTGTGGATTTGTAGCTTTCTGGTTTATTTTTGCTGCACTAAAAAATCAGTGCTAGAACTCAAATATATTCTTTGTGTATAATCCGGTTTATTGAGCCCCATGCACCTCCCATCTGTGAACAGCCATGAGATGGAGAGAAACCACAAGCAGTTTCCTTGATTAGAAGCATGTGGCTTCACATAGCTTTGTACCCAATAAGCCCATTCACTTTATACAGACCAGTCTAGGAGAACTATGCAGTCCGATGAAAAGAGTTTAACTTTCACTTTGTTAACCAGGTATCTGGTCACTGGTATATGTGAGTATTATTCACTAATTTAGAAAAATGTAGGCAACACAGAACTGAAGACAGAAATGTAGAAAATGCAACTTTTTAATAATAAAATTAAAACATTGAGGGTTTTTTGTATTTGCTTCATTTTTATTTACAGACATCTTTATTAGGAGTGACACCACCACCCCAAACCTTCCAAAAACAGAATCCATGAAAGGATTTTGTACAATCAGCAAGATAAATAAAACCTTTGATCAAGGTTTTAAGCATCTCAGATTAAGGGTGGAAAGGACTTCTGTCTTCTGAAATGAAATGGGAAAGAAATTGGCCTTTTATTTTACAGAGAAGATGGAAAGTAAAATAAAATAGAATTCTTTCTTCTTAAATTGTGGTGCAAGACTGAGATGTTCTTGATGTTCCACCCCACTTAATGAACCTTCTGGGCAGCATTTGTTATACTTAACAATGTCAAGGAACAGGGAAATTTTAGCTGTAGCAACCATAATAATGTCTTGTGTTCCTTCAAAATAGTCTTTTAGCTTAGGGCTTGCAATCATGCTGCTGTCTGCATCTGTCTGTTCTGAACTTTTTGGGCCAAATTATCCTAAACAGAGCTTTTTGACAAAAGGAATGAATGGTACTCCTGCTCTCATAGATAAGTGAGGGAAGTGGGAAGACTGCATGACTGCAGCCATCACAATTGTCTGAAAGGAGAAGACAACAGGGACTGAGTTAAGCAAATTAATGTAGCTGGATATGACTGAATTACACAAACTGCAGATCAGTGCTGAACTGGTATTATTCGATTGGCTTTTAACTCCTACCTTTGATTATTTGCTGCTAAACTGATGGCCTGGAGGGAGTGGAAGGGAAGCCTGTAAATACTTCAAATGTGTTCTTAAGTGTGCAACATGTCAAATTCTGATGGCAGCTACAAAGGTCAAGTTCAACACTTCTAGTTGCAAGAAAATAACAGAAGACTCCCTCCTTCCCCTGTTATATGTCTTGTTCTTATTTAAGACCTGGCAAAATAAAATAACTGCCTTGGCACCCTCAGTATCTGGTTCCCACTCATAATAGCTCTTAAGTCTGTTTTGAGAACAAACAGGTAATTGATTTTTCTTTCAATGAGAGGATTCTGAGGGGCAAAGAAGAAAGAGAGGCATAAAAGCCATTCAGGGACAGATCAGAATAAGTATAACTGCAGCGTTGCCAGATCTACAGAAAAGGGAGTAGTTTTCTCCCTCCTCTCCACTCAAAGTTGCAGTAAGTATATCTGCACCTGGTGCGTGACTGGGTCTAAGCCACGTGCTTTGGCCCCATGAGTCTCCTGGTGTATCCTAATTAGGACAGAGGCATTCACACCCCTCAGCTCAGAGAGGGAAGCTGGTGCTTCCCAGCTGATGGCAGTTCCTGCCACGTGAAACTTTCCCCTGCTTTTCCAATACACAGTCAAATGGGACAACTGACACCGCAGATGGTTTATCCTAATTTACCTGCCTTCACACAAGGAGTGAGGAGGAGACTCCCAATTTCACAGCTGAAACTGGCTGGTGTTGTGGGGTTACTTTCCCTAGTGCCTATCCAGTGGAGCCAGCTGGGAGAGAAGCAGTCATGCAAGTAGTGACTGGTCTCAGTGGGATGTCCTCTGTGCAAGTTCAGTTGCATGAGTTGGCCAAAGCCTCAGGTGGGTACATGTGCTTTATTTCTTACTACAGCACATCGTAAGAGAATTACTCTTGCAGACAACACTATCTCAGCTGGGATGTGGCATCTTGTAGCTGTATCCCTGTCCTGGTTTCAGCTGAGGAAATTTACAACTCTGACAGAGAGGATGCGTGCTACTCCAGAGCAGGGCCATCATGAGTATGGAAGGGTCGTAAGTTCCTTCCTCCTTTTCCCTCACAGGAGGAGCTCCTTTCTCCTTTCCTACACTTGTTGACTTTTGTGTTGTTTTCCCCTTCCTTATGTGGGCAACTGATAACAGCGTGGACCCTGAGGTGCTGTCCAGTATCCTAAACCTAAGGTCAAATCCTAGGCTAGTAATTGGAGCTGTCCTCCCTCCCAGCTTCTCCTGCACGTGCAGACACTGGCACAGCAGAGAAGCTGAAAAGTCCTTGACTGTCCTGGCATCAACTATAAACATCAGTATGTTATCAGCCTTTTTCTCAGCACAAATCCAAAACACAGCCTCTTGCTAGAAGCTATGAAGAAAGTTAACTCTGTCTCAGCTGAAACCAGGACAATCCCATAGGGAGGTGTTCACCAATAAAGACCTGAGCCTCTACTTTCTCCAGAAAGCTGGAATTCCTTTAACTTATGAGCCACTGTGGCCTAATTAGACAATTGATAAGACATAACTTGGGCTTACTACTTCCATTGTGTGAAGATGTGACAAATTCAAGCCCAAACTCAGCCCCAGAGTATGTAGCAGAGATTTCTTTTCTGACCAGTGGTATGATTCCTCTCAGAGCTGCTCAGCCAAGTATGTGTCCAAAGCTGATCAGGTAGGAATGCAAAAATGTAAACATGCACTGCCTCTTCTTATTTCAGAGAAGCTCATTCCAGTATTAAGGAACAGGAATCTATATGTTGTGGCTAAAGTGGTACTTGTTTTCCTGCTATCAGTGCTAGCCTGGAGTAGTCCCAGCAATCCTTGCAGGAGTCGTTCGCTGCCGTGGCTACTGTTCTGACAGACTCCATTTCAGACAACGAAAGTGAACCATTTCTCAGATTCCTTCTTGCCTACCAGGAGGGATATATTTCCCTTATTCCCCTTGCTGTGTCCGAGCTCCATTAGCACCCACCTTCCTTCAGGGATCCCTTCACCTGGAAGAAATGTACTGCGTTCCTTATGCTTCTTTCCCAACAGAACTATGGTATTTTTTTCATCACCACCCTGCACTTAAAATTTGAATAAAAACCAAATAAATGTAAATGATACAGAACTCTGTGCCTGACCCTCTGTAACAGAGGGGGCAGTGTGATCAGTCCTTCTCTGTCCTCTGATTCTCTGGCAGGGGGGTGCACTAGTGTAATAATGTGAAGACATCAAAATACAGGGAACTAGAATGCTACAGGAGAGAGAACACAAAAAAAGGTGGGAAAGAAGTGAAAGCTGACAAATAAGACTGTGAGGCCTCTTGGGCTTCCTATGTGTCTGTGCAGTGTGTAATAGTAATGGGGCACTCAGGATATGAACAATAATAATGAGAGATTACTTGATGAGTTGCACAATGGTTATCTGAAGTAGTACCTTTATTGATTCTTCAAACTGTTTAATTCTTTCTTTCTAGCTTGCTCAGATATCTATTTAGTTGGCATCTGTCTTAACTTCATATATCATTGTAACTGTTTTCTTCACAGACTGACTGCTACTTAAGGGATAATAGGAGGGATGCTCTGTTTTACTAGGCAATAATATGGTTCCTACTTGAATCAATTACAAGGCTGAAGGGAACCTGATTATTGCCAGAGAAAATGGGGCATCCCTCCTATTGTGCTTAATATACTAGAAGTGAACCAATAAAGTTGATTTTTGGATACAAAGTTAATTACACTGAAAAATCAGCTGTAATCCAGCTGATGAATACTGCTTTTAAACACCCAGAAGTATACTAATTTAGACCTATTATTTCCTATTTGTTGGAATTAGGGTCTCTATAAAGTTAGCTGATCAATTTCAATTTAATTGTTCCCTTATTATGGAAAGAAGTATGGAATGAAGATAATACTCATATGCCCACCTCTCAAGGGTGTCCTGAGAATTAACCAGTTAATTCTTTTACAGAACTTTTAACATTTACAAGGGAATATAAATGATATGCATTATTAAGTAATAATTAGTATTAAGCAGGAATACCTAAAGAGAGGTTACAGATTACTTTCTCATGCCCTTTCCAATCCTTACTACTTATTAGGAGGAATCCCACCTAGGGTGCCAGAGAATGCACTGCCTTAGGAAGGCAATTTACATCTGCCTCAATTTGTTGCAGTAAATCAAGCCTTCTGGTTCTCTCTTTTTCCACTTAAAAGTGAGAGAGATGAGTTTACAGGCAATGCAAAATTGCACCTTTAAGCAAGTCTGTGTGTAGGCAAAACATATGCCTGTAAGCCACTAGAGGAGATGGAAAACATTGGAAAACAGGCCAGATGGCTGTTCATTTTATCTTTATGGACTTTCTCCCTTCCAGAATTGGGCCCTTGATAATGTTGAGATTTTCTGTGATAGCCCCAACTAATAAAAGAAGGAAGGATTACATTTGTGCTGAAAATCTGCCAGTGACAGGAATTATGCACTGTAATATCTGACTTAGCGCTCAGGTCCTTCATGTCACATGAAATAAAAACCTCTAAGAAAAAAGGAGTGTGTGTGCTGTAGGTGTTTACACATTTATAAACCTGCACCTCTGAGTAATGGTGAAGTTCTTGAACTCCACCCAGGGAACAACTATTGTCTGTTGCAGGCTGTGTGGAGATGTACATCCGTCCTGCTGACATACATATGGGTTTGCACGAAAGGATAAAGATGAACTCACCAGAATTTCATTGCCAATACTCAGATTTTTAAACCATACATATGTGAAACAGGGAGGTTGTAGGATGATAAGGATTAACAGGGAGATAGCCGTGATGGTACTACCACATCATTTTATCCACCGAAGTCCTCACTTTGAGAGGGACAGTATGACAATAACTCCATGTTGTTTTCTCTGTCTGAGAGTCTGCATTTTTACCATAGTTTTATGTAAACTTCCCAGCAATTCAAAGAAAAATACAGCAGACTCTTATGTGCTCCTGCTGCATTTCTTTATATCACAGGAACCAGACACTTAAGCTTTCAGTTTGAAGTTAACAAATTCTGTAAGCAGTTACATGATGCTAGAATTGGCAGATAAGGGCCATCTCACCCACAGAAATTACCCACTGTCTCCTTCAGGGGAAGAGTTGTCCTGTTCCAAGGCCTTATGTGAACTAATATGTAGGTTTACATTATTCAGCACGCTAAGGGCCAAATTCTATCCATAATGAATAGCGAGCAGAGAGCTCCTGCTGCAGCTAGGGAGGAAGGACAGTCCTTTCAAGGCTATGAAACACCAGTACTTCACTCCCTGGTAAGACTTTCCTGTTACCAGGACAGACCTTATCAGACTTGTTCTGCACAGAGGTGGAAGAGTTCAGGGCTGCTCTGCTGCATAGCCAAATCCTACTTGGCTATTTGACTGACAGAGGAGTGAGATGGTACTTTCATGTAGGTTATTTTTAACATGATCCATTTTCCTTGAAAAAATGGAAATACTCTTGTATGCTTAACTGTGGGTTAATATATCTTCATTTTTAAACAGGGTTTATCCCATCCACATTATATTTCTGTAACATATTTGATATGAGTTTTCAATCCTGACACATCAAGTGCTCCTTTAATGCAATTCTTCTGCTAGTTAGAAATATTAGTAATTAAATTCTCTCAAATACGCTAGTGTAAAGCAGAGGGAGAACATCCCAATTCTATCAGCACTGGTGTTAATTATTTTAGGCAAGCTGTCATTTATGTTTTCTAAAGTGGATTTTGTTCTCGCAGTCAGGAACATTGCTTAGTGCAGAATTAATTAATCATTATAAATATAAAACCTGCAGTATCAGCTTCTGCGTTCAGTAAGGTTTCAAGGGGCAAGGTTGAAGGAGTCAATAGTCTGCTGTGGGGGATCATGGTTTTTTCATCTGATACAAGGACAATTAAATTATATACTTAATCTTTACAGGAATATGTATTTAAAGCATCATTGCAAAATAATAAAAAAGGAAATTTGATAATTTATTGTGGCTGGCAGCTTTTACTAATGCAATCTTGTTTAAAAAATGCTGTATATACAAGATTAGTGAGGAGGAAACTGAAAATCCTAGTTTACTCTAAATCGGAATAGTTGTTTTTAAAAGTGTCTTTCTCATTTTACCTCTTTGGAAAATGGTTGGGTCATTATTTTACTCACCACAGTACAAATGTCATCATAAAGCACTACAAGCCCACAAGAATAAACATAATAATCCAACCTTGCCTAGAGCATGCTATGGAAGAACTGAGTGCCAGCAGTTGAAACTATGGGGGTGGCTTTATTAGAAAAGGCCAAGCAAGGCTGACAACTCATAAAGACCGGAATTAATGATGAAATAAACTAAAAATTTAATCTTGCTATTTGGCATAAGTGATGTTGGCATATTTTTTACCTGCACCCTTATTTTCCCATCACAAAGCAATTAAAGCACATTCATTCTCAACATAAAGGGACATGATTTCATTGCCTAAGACATGGACTGACTTTACACAAAGCAAAAAATTGGCTGATTATTTTCTCATCGAGGGATCAAAAGTGTGATGGATGGCCACTAGCCGCTTTACTGAATGGACTGCCACCATCATGTTGCATGTCTCATTGTTTTACAATCTAGATTTGCTGGCATTTATTCTCCAAATGCGATGTATGTTCTGGGGCTTTGAAGAGGGGATGGAAGTCAAATGTATCTAAAGAAACACACTCTGAATCCTATGTCATACATGTTGACCTCTTTTTGAAATTAAACTCTCTACTTTTCAAAGGCATTCTCTTGACATGTAGGTTGTATGTGATTGAAAGGTATGGGTCTATCTGTGCAATAGATGGTATTAATTATGTAAGCTTCCTCGGGTTTATAGTTTATTGTAAAAGATATTATTTTATGATTTGTATCACGACCATTATGTTTCTAATGGGATTTTAATTGATTTTGAATCCAATTTAAAAAATCCCTACTTTTAAAGCACACCTCAGCTGCTGCCACTTTGAATCTGTGCCAAGCTGGCAGACTGTAACTCATTGTGTCATCATTTAAATGTCTTGCTGCAGTGCTGGCTTTAGGGATTTGGGAGTGACCTGCATTTAATATAGTCTCTTAACTTGTAGCAGTTTTGGAACTCAGGGATGCCTAAATCTTCAATAAACGTGATACTGACAGTTAGCAAGCACCTGGTAAGGTTGTGTTATTTTTCTTATTCTTGACATTTTTTGAGCTTATAATCTTTTAAAGATGCTTTTATTAAGTAGTACAATTACTTTCCCAATACATGATTGGAGTTTGGTCTTACCCTAAAACTCTATTTACCCAGACAAACCCAGGATTTGGTAGGCATGCAATTAATCAAATACAAGTCACAAACATCTTTCTTTATCTCGGACACAGCTGACATCCACATCCGAATATCCACAAGGTCTGAGGTGAGTAAAACTATGGATCATCATTTCTTCATTTGGGCTCCTTGTTGTCGCTCTATATGTCTCTCATGTAGCAATTCCCCAACCCTTTTATACCCATGTTGATTGAAAATATGCAGAATTTGAGCTGAGTTGGTTTTAGATAATTATCAGTTCTAAGATAAACAGTGGTTATTTTATAGATGCAAAAACCTTTTTTAGTAGTTGAGATAACTCCACATAAGCTCATTTGACTATAAATAGGGCATATTACTGCCCTCAGGCTGAAGCAACAGGTTAACAACCATTGAAAACAGTGCTTCATCTGCCAATATAATGTATATTCTGCTATTGCTGATGATGATCTCAGTTCATGTTTCAATCTGTGGAGCTTTCCAGCGCAAACTTTCCATTAACCCAGAAGATTCTAAAAGGTTAATTAATAAGTGACTGGGTCTGAGGGAAATTGCAGTAAACTATTGCCCAAAGGCATTAAAGCGCTCCTTTTGATCGGCTTCAGGCAATATTACCTAATCCTGGGAATGGCTGTAACCCTCAGGCAGTAGTTCATTGTGGTTGGCCTCAAATGCAGTCAATAATCTGTATTTGCTATTAGGGCTCTGCTGGTAATTGAATTTTGGTTTAGTGGAAGAACCAAGAATTAAAAAAAACAAAACAAAACAAAACAAAAACCAACCCACAATTTTCATCATTTTAGGTTTTATAAAAGATATCTTTTGAGAGCATTCATGATAACTGTTTAAAAAATGAAGTAAGAATCAGAAGGGAGTGTTCCCTACCCCCGTTTCTGGAAATAAGAATTTGACCTGCTTTCCTCCCTCTTTCTGAATGAGTGCTCTAGCCACTAAGCCCTGGGACATTGACCTTTTTTTTTTTTTTTTCTTGTTGAAATTGTTCCACATTTTATAAGATGTTCAGATACTAATTAGTGCAGAAGCTAGTACCTAACTATCCGGACATACTTTTCTTCAGAGATGTGTGAGTATCCACGTTAATGAATGAAGAGGATATCAAGCCAGCTAATGAGTCAGCTCCAGGACTGATATGGTTGTGTCAGTGCAGGGCTGTGCTCAGGCTAATTAGCTCATTTGAAGGGAAGAGCTAATTAACTCTGGAAGAGCAGTGAGCGGCTGGTTCTCATATACAGCTTCTTTTCCTGCCATATTCCTCTGCAATATCTGTGCAGCTCTGACTGCTGTGTAGACCTCTGGACTCAGCATTCCTCAGCACAGACCTTCCCTATGCTCTGAAAATATCACATGTGGATGGGCTTAACTCCAGTAATCTTGTGGTTGGTCTTTTTTCTGTTTCATCCCTTTCATCATTTTGTCTCTGCCTTTGTTCGTCATACATACTATACTACTGAAATGGTTTAGCAGCACAGTCTCTTGCTGTAAAAGAAGTAAAAAATATTTGAGGTGGCAAAAACGGGTGATAGGAGCCATATAACTACACAGACAAGCACAATTTCCAAGGGCCCTTCTGTTTCAAATCAGTGGAATTAGGAACTGCTTAGCTGACATACCCCAACTATATGGCCAGGCAGACAGGCACATGGGCAAATGTAGGTGTGACTTTTCTAGCAGATACTGCTTAGAACTTCCCCTTTAAAACTTGTCCTTCTGTTTTCAGATAGCAGCACTGGTATAAAAGATGCAGTTCTATTACCCTACAGTTTTGGTTTTTTATACAAGCTCTGAATACAGGCCAATGCATCTCCTCTCCCCATGATACACTAGAGTGTAACCCACTGAATAAAGAATAGCTCCCTACGCAACTGAGCATTATATTATAATGAAGAGACTCAGTTATCAGCTTATTAATATTTCTAAATGAAATAATCATTCTGAAACAAGAAAAATAAAGAAATAATTCTTTCTATTTAGTATTTGAATTAGGGTGTTTTCAGTCCTATTATTGTAAATTAGTTCAATAGAGCTGGCACAAAGTAGGTCCACATAATAAAAAATGTTGAATTATTACATACATTAAGTTTCTGGCTACCATTGTTTGCCATAACTCAGCTAAACAGGCAAATGAGACATTTAGACACCTGATGGCAATCTTTCATTAAATTTGATTAAATATCATTTGTGCTTCTTTCTGTAAGAGAATGTCTCAGGCATAACAACACAATTTAGTTTTGTATAGCCCTTCAGTCAAAAAAAAAAACCACAAAATACTTTATGATGAGATGTAGAAGGGAGAGATAACACTTTTTGGATGTGCGTTCAATGATTCCCAGAAAGGCAACATGGGAAATAAAATGATATGAGATGAAGAAATTGGAGGGAAAAAATGCAGGAATTCTAAAGCAGCAAAGATACTCTAAGCATTTTTGCAGCCAGATAGAAGAAGAAACTGGAAGAAAGTAGCAGTTGAAGGGAGGAAAAGGTGAGTGAGGTTTATGCTGTGTTAAATGATGCAACATAACCTAATGCCATGCATAGACTGTGTTACTTCAGAGACTTAAACAGATGCTGCTCACTTTCCTTAGGGCTGGCTGGCCAGCTAGCCGAGCTTTCTTATTGCTATGCCATGTACAATAAATTTATTTTTGCAAAATGAATGTGATCATCTGTGACAAATTCTACCCTTCCTCGCTATCTATAGTCATCTTAAATGTACTGAACTTTGCAGTGGCTCCACATTTGAGGCTGAGTGGAAGACATGCTGAAGGACATGTGCATCCAAACCCATTTGGTAGCCAATGTAATGAATAGCAGGCATAGTGTTTATCAGTCTGTTCCCAGGACTGTGAAATACAGTTTTACAGAGCTTGACAGAAACCCAGCAGAGGGATTCATCGTTGTCAGCCTGATACAGTTTTGAAGGAGCGAAGGACGGGCCCAGGGTGTGGACTCTCTAGCTTTTCCTTCTTCTGCATGTGAGGAGCATTTCTGCTCTTCCCATGCATGGGGGCCTTGATAGCTGAATAGCACGTCTATCTTCCTTCTCTGTCTCCTAGAGAACCCAAACACAGTTATTTGCATTGGTCACACTGAAGAGATACTTTCTGTGCATCCAGTTCTTCTGTCCCTGCCTGAGGGTCTCAAGTGCAGCTGGTGAGTAGAAGCGGATGGAGGACAGGTAAATCCGGAGACAGCCACGGTTCGCTCACTGGCCAGTGGTTTCATCTTGCTGATTGCCCAAGTGTGGAAGCATACTGTGAGTGCCAGGGGCTGTGGTCACTCAGAGAGAGAGACTTTGATTAGTTTTCAGGAGGTAGCACAAGAATCTGTCAGTCTTTTATTCCTGAGAATATGGTGTCGTCCTAGAAACAGCTTAAAGTAAAGATCTACTTAGTATTATAAATAACTGTAAGAACAAATGGGTGTTTGGTCCTGGACAAAGCTTATAGTAACTTATTTATGCTAGAGGAGTCCCTCCAGTGTTTTAGTTGGTGTGAGAGAGAGATTCAGTAAAAGGTGTTACTTTGGTTTTAAAATACAATGTGCTTCTTGAGTTGAGCTAAAACCTGTAATTCTTGAAACCTTAAAAAACAAACACCCTGACACACAGAGGCAAAGGCGTGTACCAGCAGTTGGCATTTTCTTCATAATACACAAACCCTCATTGGAATAAACAAAACATCTCTCTCATTATATTTGTACATCCCCCTGAGGGTAAATAATGGCGGCCTATTTAAAAACCAAAGTAAATTTTACCCTTGTTTCCCAGTTCACCCAGCCACAGAACATTATGTAGCTGTTCAGCCATAAGGAGATACCTGGTCATTTGGGAAGTGGAGAGAGGATGTGAGCTGCCACCTCCTCTTCAGTGGCGGAAGTTGGTACTCTTCATCCCTGACAGCTGGTGGGCAGGCAAGACTCAGGCAGACAGCCTTCTGTTTGAATCTTGTTTGATGTAACATAGACATCAATTTTACATTTACAAGATCTCTTTTTTTACCAGCATACTATTTCTTCACAAAATAGTAATTTTGTTTTATAGATGAACGAACTAAGTTGAAGAGACAAGCAAACAAACAAATCGGATACTAATTTTTGCTTTGACCCTTTGTCTCAGAAAAAAGTCTTCCTCCAGTCATGGTACAAAAATGTGCTGATGTCACACAAATGGCTCTACGTTCAAATTTCATTTAGCTCTCGAAAAATCAAAAAGAGGCCATAAAATTCCTAAAACTGTGTTAACGATTGATACAGGACATTAATTTCTGCTACTAGAAGGGATACTTGAACTGTGGATATACTGTGATCTGAGGAGAAGGGCTGGAATATGTAAATTTAACCCTTAAAATAACAGTTTAAAAGGCTATGGTTTATCTAATGTTTCATGAACATGATCTTGAGCTCCTACTTAGAAACTCGTAGAAATGAAATAAACCTGTGTGTATCCACACAAGTAATATTTCCCCTCACAAGGAATGAGTAAATTATCCCCACCCCTTTGCCCTCCAAAAGGTTATAATCATCCCTTACCGCAAATAACTTTGAAAAATCAGGATGGACATCAAAGGAGATGGTATAGCTTATACTTCGGAAAGTAACAATAATGAGTGAGCAATCACCTCATGTACATATTTTAGTTTCCCAACGCCAGTGTGTTTTGGAAATAGACCTCTAACAAACTTTTATTGCATAGGTCACTTCCCCACTCACCTGCTTGTGATTTACTGGCTCTTATTCAGCCACTTTTCTTGTAAGCATGTCAGCTGCAGTTTCTTTATCACAGCAAAAGAGACATTTGTTTAACTACAAGCCTAACTTTTAATGGAAAGGCAAATTTTTCAAATATTGTAAATACAAACAAGACCTGGCCTATTCAGTCTTGGGATCCCCCATTTCATTTTGGTACTGTTAGAAATCTTCCTCATCTTTGTTTATCTGGAGTTTTAAAGCAGCTCTGGACCAGTCCTCTTACTAAATATCATGTGACAATAGGGAACACCCTCTTTTCACCACCACGAGCTACAGGGATTAGATAAGCAACAAACAGTCATTAGAAGCATTATCTAATTGCACATAGCAGTTATGGGTCTATGGATGAATGACTATTATATTAAAATACTCTTGGCAGGCGGCCTAAGTGGACATATGCAGTGGAGGCTGCAGCAGAGATCTAATTTAATTTGCTTTTTTAAACCTTCCTTTGTTTTTCTGGGTAGTTGTTTTTATCCCAACAGATTTGGTTTGCATGAAGCAGAAAAGGTGTTATAAAGATCTGGAAACCCAAACCTTCCTCTTCCAGGAAAATTTGTTTTCTTGCAGAGATTTGAAGGATAAGGTGATTGAGTTGCCATTTCTGTGATGTTTGATAGGGATTTGAAATCTGGGCTAAAGTGACCTATATAAAAAGAAAGAAAATGGGGACACTGCATCTCTGCTAGAAAAACTGGGACATCTGGTCACCTCATTTATTACCAAAAGAATATCTTCAGAGTGTGATACCTATAGATATAAGAGTTTTGATTCTTTCCAATGATTTCTTTACAATGAGAGGAAAACAAAGATTCTGTTAGTTAAAAGTTGATCTAAATCCCTTGTTACAGATATGAATTTTGAATTTTTAAACCAGAAACAATGATTTTATTTATTAAATTTATAGTAATAAGAGATTCCTATGCCTAGGGCTGTAAGCACATTCATCTAATTAACATCATAATAAATACAGTTACACTGAGTCTCTCCAACATTAACATGATCTCTTCCCAGCTAACTATGTATGTTCTTCAAACCTGTTCAAAAACCTCCGTAAGAGGTTTATTTTGTAGTCTGGTAGAATGGAGTGTTTCACAGGCAGAGAGAGAGAAATCCTTTGGATAGGCCATATATAGTCAGGCAGAGATATGTTAATGATGAGAACATGAAACATAACTGTATAAACTCTGACGGAAAATGTCATTACAATCAAATACATCAGTGAACAAGACTCACAAGTACTAGAGATGCTTGAAAGATAAAGCTGTAATCTGAACTCTTTCTGAATTTCAGTGTACAAGAAAAGAAGATTCTTTTATATTCTAACAGTTGAAAAATTTTGGAACATATGTACTTAAAAGAAAGCCATTTCTCATTAAAATTACGTTGTTTTGAACTGGCTTTGTCACTGTTGGAGAAGATTCCAAATTCAGGTAGTTTTTAAGCATTTTCACTATGACATCCCAAGTAAAATAATCCCTCACCCTTGCATCACCAAACACTTGACTGCTAGGGGGATGGTCCACATAACATTGTTTCACAGCTTCAACACTAAATGGCGCAGCTGCTTAACAAGCTCTGTAATGTCGGGTCTGAGGCCCAAACTTTATTCCTTCTGAAGCTCTGTTTTAGTGAGGTTACCTCAGATTCAATTGACTGTTCTTGAATGATCAGCCTTATGGTTCCTTGATCAGGTTTATTGCTCCAAAGAGAACACCATTTTGCAACTTCCCAGTGAAGCAGCAATAGTTTCCATGATGTCTTGCCTTGATTGCCAACTTCCACATCACTTGTGGTACTGCAGCAAATATACCGAGATGCACTGAGGACCTTCCTTTGTCATCTTAGCAGTTCCTAAGATCATTCTCCCCTTTCCTTCACCCTGTTCTTAGTACTCAAACCAGCATCCAGCTCATCCTTCACAGTCTCCAGCCATTTCTGTATTTTCTTTGCATCTGTAAGGTAGAATGCAAGTGATCCTTAACTACAGAGTGCTCTGAAGGGCATCCTCAGCAACATGCTATCTGTTAGCCTCGAGTTCTCAGTGAAGATTTGAATTTTGTTAATGTATACTCCTGTATAGTCAAGACAGAAATGATTTCAGGTTATACTTGCTCCAATCTTTGATTAACTGTGATAGATGTATCATATAGTTTTGCTAGCTGGCTTACTAAGCCTCTTTTTTTTATTGTTTTGTTTTGTTTTCAGGTGTTTCTTCAGGGCTCTGATAGTGCATGACATATGCTGTCCGTGGTTCAACTGCTATGTGTTCTCCCTCTACTGCTAGTTTAGCTTGTGGTCAGTTTGTTGTATGTGGTTTTTTTCACATTCGTACCGGCCGTGTTAGTAATGTTGTGGATAATGGAGATGAAAGTCAATAACCAAAGTTACCAAAGTAGTCTTTGAAAGGAAAACTTAAATTTATTAGCTCAGGAGGACTATGAATGTGAGCCATGCTGAGGTAAAATCAGACAGTAGGTCACACCCAAGGGCTGACGTTATCTCTCAGGAACACACACTCCTGGGGTGTCTTATTAATTATATTTAATTGCATTAAAATTAATGATCTTTTTAGTAGCTTTTCAGTGACTGCTGGGCTACTCTACAGCTGCAAGACAAACTATATTAGCTCTGTTTTTTGTGTTTCTCAGCCATTGAGAAGTTAGATGCTTTCACTTTCTCTTGATTCACTCTCTACTCCTCTAGTGCATAACAAATATAGTATTTTTCATTGTTTACCAACATCAGTGCTTTATGCTTTCAATAAGAAATTTTCTCTGCTAGTTTTATTATGTTTATCATCTATGCCTAAGACAGCAAATTTACCTCATTTACCTTAAAATTTCCCTTGATTTGAGAAAGTTTTAAAAGCCATTTGTCAATATAAATATCTAAGGGACACAATCCATGATTCTGTTAGTCTCCTACTTGGTTTGTATTTAGACAATATCAAGACAACTAAGATGTCTATAATCAAAAAGTGAAGCAGGCTAACAATGTTGCTGGAAAACAAACTTCAGCACTCATGTTAAATAGCTGTATTAAAACCCCAATACCTGACCAAAATTAAAGTACTAGTATTAGAGAACATGGGCTACTAACATGCCTGAAGTGAAAAACCCAAGCAAGAATCTGTATTTCTGAAAGAGTTTCCTCACCCGGGGACAGATATTTTGGTTTTCCATTTGACTTGACAGATCTTGGTTCCTTTTGGATATTTCTAAGCTCTATATGATAAACTCATGTACTCCATATTTATAGACCTGTGGTACTTACTAAACAAATTTAACATTCAAGACATTTCTATTTTTGACAACCTTTTTGTTGAATATAGAGTGTGGCTGATTTTATGGAGTAACTGTAAAAAGCTGGAAAAAATGATAAATGAATTGAGAAAAACTTGATCTGAAGGAATAAGGATGATGCTGTGCTGTCACTGCCTAGCGTTATTCATTATACACTATAAGCACTGCTGCAGAATATTTAGTGATGAACACTTACCAAGCTCAGTATATCTTAAGAGCCCAGAATAATTAATTTGGGCCTTAAATAACCTTCTGCAAATTTTTAGCACATATTAGACCTCTTTCCACTGACAATCAAGTTTTTAGAAAAATACCCCTTTTGTCAAGTCTTCCAAATATTTCCAACATCATAATGAATCCCACTTTTAAAATCAGCATCTCTTCATGGTAAACACAATGCTGAACACTTGAAAGATCCAATGCAGCCTACACACCTATAAAATTTATTCTTTGTAATAATAAGGTCTTAAAGTTCTGACTCATAAAAGCATCATTTTATTGAAAACATAAAAACTAAAAAGCTTTAAATGAGTGTAGAAAAATGAATTTAAGACATTAACTGCTTATTCTTTGCTGTATAACTTTTGATACAGTTTTTAGAAACAGTTACAAGCTTGAAGAAGAAGAAGAAGGAAATAATAGAATATATTAAATAGAAAATTTATAGCAAGGTTCAGGTCACTTCTGAGTTAAGGTTGGCAGTTACATGTACAGCTATATTTGGTGACATTTTGCCTTTTCCAGTTTGAAACAACATAAAAATACCAAGAGCAAAATTTTGCATAAAACTTTGTTATTACTCATTCACTTCAAAATAGCTGTTTAAAACTCATCTCTTCAGTTGTTTAAGAGGTGACTTAATCAAGTACCTACATGAGGCAGACCTATTTGATAGCAGACAGTACTTTAATCTAGCAGACAAAGGCATAAAACAGCCAAATGGTTGGAAGCTGAATTTTTGATAAAAATAAGTCTGGCACACTTTCTTAGTAATGAGAATAATTAACTACTGCAATAACTTACTAAAAGATGTACTAGATTCTTCACTCTCTAAGTCTTTAAATCAGTATAGAATATCTTTTTAAAGAACTTTTATAGTCAAAACAATTTCTGACAAGATTTTTGATGCTTTTTAGCCTATGTTACCTACAAAATCAGACTACATTATCATAATAGCCTCTCCTGGGCTTAGAATCTATTAATTCATGCAATTTGGCCTACTGCAGAGGAAGGTTTTATTAAATACAGATTTTCTCTCTTAATTTTTAATATTTAATTAGAACTCCATCTTTCTAGGCCACTGGATGCTGGTGAACTGGCTAGTGATAAATTACTTTCTGCTGACTGAATTAGCGGTGGCACACTGTTCTGGAAGTCAATAAATTTACCATAGGTCAAAAATGTTTCATCAAAGACTCCTTTCACAGAACAGCAGCATGTCAAACTTCTTTGGGCAGGTCTAGAACAGATTGACTGTAATTCTTTTATCTCGGTACCTAACTGTAAGAACCTAAATTATGTGTAGGGATGTATTTCTGTAGTCAGTGGTGGAAGATAAGATTTGAATGAACTTTGATTTCTCTGCCTCTATGGGCTTAGAGCAATTTTAGCTATACTTCTTATTGGGTGTGTGAATTAGAACTAAATTAAGACTTGAAAGCAAGCTACATCACTAGCTATCAAACAGGAATCAAGAACGAAATAGATGAAGTGCTCCATCTTCCATATTCTTAAGTATGCACGACTAGTCTGTCTTGTGCTTTTTCCTCTAACAAAATATAATCTGTAAGATGAGGGAGATGTTGCTTTCATATTAATTGCATACATTCATTACATCTCCTCCTTAGTAGCTTGATGTTCTCAGCCCTCCTGGCTGATACATTCTCTCTGGTTATGCCTTTAAGAGCTCCTGTGCATGTGTTCTAACATAACTTACCCTCAGCTACTGAAGAAAGATTAACTGTTTTCCATTTTTACACTGAAAATCTCTCTTGAAGGTTATGAATCTTATAATCTTTTCCTCATCTTGTCCAAGAATTTTTTCTAAATGCTTCTCTACTGTCCTGCACAATTTGGCTTCTCTCTTAGACCATTACCTTTCTGAGCAGCTACTGCTTGCCTCTGCAGAGAAGGTAAACTCTACACTACAAAGAATATACCGATTTTCACATCCCAAATCTAGATTCATTATATTCTGTCAGATTTCACAAAAGTCCCAGGTGAATCTCTGCCACCTTAACTGTTTTCCGGAAATCTGTGTTGTGCTTCTAGAGTTCAGCCTTTTGAATGGAAGGCTTTAATTCTTCCTTTCCATTTTGCCTCCAATCTCAGGGATAAGTGCACTGTATTTATTTTATCCCTTCTCTTTGATCAGTGTGAGTCCCATGTTTCAGAGTTATTGAAGTACCACGTGATGTGTCAGTCCATAAGGACAATATCTTACATATCACATGAGCTATGTGGCCTGTAACAGAAGCATGGATCTTTTTTGGTGTCGATAACAAAAGTCAATATTTGACTTATTCTCTTGGGAACACTTACAATTTTTAAAACTTGACGTTCTAGTATATATGATGTACTAGAGAATGGTGATACTCCGATCCCATCCCTTGCAAAGGGCTGTAATTCCTCAGCCATGTGCTCTTTACCAGGCCTCTCTTGGGATATCTCAGACGTGTCCTGGTTGCCAGGGTGTAGTGGACAGTGCTGGAGCTGGTCAAATCTTGCCCATTGGGAAAAAAATGGTTCTTCACTGAGTAATAGAGATTTTTCTGTTGCCAAAACCTGTGATGAACTCCCTATCCTGAGTGTCTTCCTGAACAGAGCAGTGTTTTGAATGTTTTTATGCCAAGTCAGGCATAAAGCATGGTCAAAGATGTTTTATTTCCTCCTCTTTAATGGGAAAATTCTAAACTTTATATTTCTGGTTTGTAACGGACACAAAAAAATTGTCATATAATATGCCAGAGAGGGCATCTTCAGGCAAAGTGCAAGATGTATTTTGAATTAACACTGGAGCAAAATACCCAGCATTCCATCCTTAAGAAATGATTAATTAGGCTGGTTGCTTTTGAAAATACATCTGTTAAGTGAAAATGTACATGGACAGGAGAAGAACCTTCAAGAAAAGGTTTCCCTTGTTCCAAGACTTTTAGATTAAAATATATAATTGAAAAAATATTTTTAAGTAATATGAAAGATAAATCCTAAAACAATTCTTCACAAATCATTTTTGTGTATTACTGATCCTCTTGGTACATGATAGAAAGACCCCTTTACGGACAAGTAACTCTTATTGGAGATAGTATGTGTAACTGCCTATTGACAGCATACAGTGTTCTATAATGACAGTGCTAAAATTGGCTTTTACTTCCTTGAACCATAATTGTATTGAACCATGTAACCAGAAAATCACAATGCAGTGATCTTCCTGTATGTTAATCCTTCTATGAGAGCTTAATGAGTTGTCTGCTCATCTTGGAGATAATAAACTCCACAATGGAAGCAATAGCTGTCTTGGTGACTTTGCATAAATCACTGTTTGTAAAAGTGAAAGAAAACCTATGCAGAGAAGGTAAGCAATGAGATTGCTCACCTTTTTGGTATTGACTCTGATAATTGGCTTTAAAGCATCTGTTATGCAGTGAATAAATAGATATAAAGCAAAAAATATAAATATTGTCCCAAGGTATATTCAATAAGATCTCCTACATAGTCAGTAAAATCATTGAGTATCTCAGAATGATTGAACTTTCATAAGCAAAGCCATAGTATGTGCTTAAAAATACCAGCATCTCATTCAAGGACCTGAGATAAGACAACACATGGAAGAAAGAAATAGAGTTTAACAGTTCAATAACTGAAGGCTGGGGTACTTGTTAAACTTTATTTTTACAGGACAGCGTGAGAGATCTGAGCCTTTCTAAGGAGGAGATTTGGACACTATGGGTTATAGGTTTGTGATTTACAAAGTGTCTGCAGAAAATAGTGCTGAGGATATCTCCCAGAGAGAACACATCTGTAATTAATTGAACAAATGCTGCAGAAAGAGCACCTACTCTGTCTGTTAGTAAGAAAGCACAGCCTGTAGAGAAAATTACTCTGGCATGGATGAGTTGTGAGTGCTTGAGCACCCATTCAGCCTGAATTTGAAAAGCAGCATAAATAAAATTAGCCTCTCTCTTTATTTACAATCCCAAGAATGAGAAGAGGAGAGTAAAAGGCTCTATCCTTTTTCTTGTGCTACTGGCTGATTTACTTTCGCATTCCTCTCATTGGATAAAGAGATCTCAATTTTGGTCCTGTGTAGCTTTGCTCTTTAAAAGGGGAGAGGGAGGTATCCATCAAACTGTGCACAGGGATAGTAACACATATGTATGTTTAGACAGGGTCTTGCCTTAGCATCAGCCTTCCTGATGCTGTCTGTTATTCTCCTGTTGGAATTTATCTTTAATTAGGTTATAAGCTCTTCAGGAGAGGGGCTGTTTCTTTATTAGTGATTACACAGTGCTGAGGATTTAACCACAAGATGAAGAAACAGAAAAAAGCAAACTGAAACAGAAAGAGCCAAGGCTGAAAGAATGGAAAATGGGCCCTTCTAGTACTCTGTGGGTTGGTGCTTTAGATAACTAAACAGCAAATTTTGGTTTGTATTGGCATATTTACAACTCTTGCATCCTCTTTCAAAGGTATCAAGATGTCAAAGAAGATAGGTGGAAGACATACTAATACAATTCTAAATTATGCAGTGAATTGTCTTTGGATTCCTTTTGCGAAACAACCTTTCTTCTTAACCATCCCCACACATTCTTCTCTGGTGTAAAAATAATCAGGAAATATTTTTTTTCTCCAGCACTGTAGGTGATTTGCTTCACTTCATATAAATGTATAACTTATGGGTTGCTCCTTGTTGATAGCTTGAGTAAAATTACTTTTTATTAGAAATGATGATTTAATCTCAGAGTCACTTGACTGATGATGTAAAAATGATGCAATGAAGCTCAGCTTCTTTAGTCAAAGCGGTTCCCTGGATGGGTGACTGCTTTAGCCTGTGTGGGAGGGTAGGTAGCTCTGCAGCAGGGCGAGCCAGCTCAGAGGAGGCTCTTTGGACAGGGAGTGCTTCTCTGCTCTGGGCTACTAGTGGACCAAAAGCAAGTTTCTCTTTTCAGCTAGAAGCTTCCACGAGTTGTTTGGGGTTTAGTATGCTATACACAGCACAGTAACACACCCTTATTCTGAGGAACGTTAAGTGTGCTCGAAGAAACAAAAATGCCCCATCTCAAATGGGTAGTGTGTATCCTGACATGAAGATTTTCTTTCTTTTGTAACTGCTGTGCGTGAAGCCTCATAGGTTTAGTGGCAGAAGGAAAAAGCCTTAATGGGCATTATTAAAAGAGATTATCTCGTCTGAATTTGAAATAATGAATAAACAGTCTTTATTTTCCTCTTAATATATATGTATAGTTCCAATTTATGTTAAAATACTTTACACATAGACTGAACGTACTCCTTAGTGTACAAAGCACTTCTCTTCAATAATGAGTTGTAATACACTCTGTGAGTATTTTTACAGAACATGCTTAAAAAGGTACGTATCGCACTGGACATTCTGTATTTCCCTAGAGATTATTAAAGGTTATTTTACACTGTGAGTAATGGTTAAAAAACGTTTGTTGCTTAACTACTTGGTGTGTGCAATGAATAATTTAGAGGTTGAATACTTCCTGTGGATACTGACACCACACTTCTTCTGCCATTCATTTTAGTTTCTCGTGTTTGTAATATCCAAAGGCAAAATTTATACCCAAAGAACTTAGTTTCCCAAAGTGCCTTTGATTTATTTTCCTCATTTATATTGCCAGAGCATTTGAAGTGAGCCAGGCTGTTGTCAAAGTGCTATGGAGCAAATATCCTCTCTATAAAATGCACAATCAAAAGAATCTATCCTGCAAGCTGCTCTTCATGGGAGGACCTTTGCCCTGAGTGGAGCTCTTTTGAAACACATCTCAGGAATAAGGAACCAGCTCTGCAGGACACTTTTTTTTTTTTTTAAACAAAGAAAGCCGGGGAAGCAGGAAACATAAATAAGAAAGATTTTATAATTCAGTGATCCTGTACAATTCATCACTACATTATGAAACCTGAGACAGATGATAAATATCTTCAAATATTTGATAAATGCATAAAAATGGAACCACCTAATTCTAATTATTATAATTACTACAAAAAGCCTGTATTTAAAAATAAGTTATCTGTGGTTCAAGATGAAGTAGTCAGACAATGCCAGACATGTAGTCATCCATACGATCTTAATTCTGGTCACTTCTGTGCATTCACAGGGCTGAAAGAGGCAGTTCTCTGCATATGGTTTTGCATATCATAGCAAGGGTATAAGGCCTGCATCAAGGACATTTGGTAACTATAAATCTGGCATTCGTAAACCTTCCAGGGCTTGACCTCTATAAACAAATGACAGTCTTTTAACAGAGGTTTTTAGTTTAACTGGGAAAAGATTTTTTTAAAAATTTTCATTAAGTACAATTACAATGTCTTCCTCATAGCGCCTTACAACACAGATTTGAAGTATGGGAGCTAGTATATTGGTAGTGAGTCAATCAGCTGCCTATGGAAAGTGACTTCGAGGACAATGGTGGTGTCAGATAAAGCGAGTGATCGGAAAAAAAAACCTAGCCAAATTTCCTGTGCATTCCACTCATTCCTAAGCATTTTAAGTACCACGCCTACTATTTTACCTACTGTTGTGTTGGTAACAGTCTGAGTCTAGACCTTTAAAATATTCACTGTCAAACAGCACTTTTGCAAAATGTTAAATTTTCCCTTAAAAAACAAGTGATGAAAAAACGGAAATTCATACTTCAGCTAAACATGAACAGAATTTTAAGAGACAAAGAAAAAGCAGTTCCATAGCTTGAGAACTCTTTTTGTTGCTGTATTTCAAATACTTGCTACAAAAAACACAAGTGATACCTTTCTTAAGAAAGCTTCTTCTCAGCAAAAATCTTTTATAGTAAAAATGTTGAGAAATACGAGTTACTACTCTTTCAAAGCTACTGGACTTTGCAACCCAAGTAACACTTTTCTCAATATAGAGGTTTTATGGTAACCTTAATAAGCAGTCACATAAGGATCTGTAAAACATGTTTCTTAGCTAACTGAAGATACTTGACCCTTAGTTTTGTATTTTACAACATCTTCATACCATCCATCTATTAACACATGAATTCTAGAAGCTTACTGATTTATACAATAATAGAAAAAACTGTTGGTTTTATTTCCAGGTGCAATCATAATTCAGGGTTTGCTCTAGCTGTTTTGCTCTAAGCCTCACTTTTTTCCAAAATGCAGAGTGGCATACTAGCTTTCCTTTACAGATCCCTATAGCAGGGAAATGTATGGATGAGAATGCTCTGTTTTCCTGATGTGATTTTCTGTTTCCTATCTTTTAGTGCACATTATCCTCTCCTTCCTCATAGCTGCACTGAACAATCTTCACACCATGCTGCTGACAAGAACAGACCACAGCCTCATTTCATCTTCCATTTTTTTTATGTGTAAAATAAGATGATAAATATTTCTTTAGGAAAGTGCCTTGCGCTTTCACATAGCAATTTCTGTTACTACAAGACCTCAAGTGGAAGCTATTCAAGATTTTCAAGTTAATATCTGAAAAAAAAAAAAAGTTAATTGAGACTGACCATTGGTCACAAAGTGCTGCTCCACCACTGCACTGCAAGTAATTCAGGGCCATCTTGTAGTCAGCAGTGTGCAGAGCAACTGTTGTTTAATAAATTCAGCATAGACACCTTTTCAGCAACCATCTCTGGGAACCACATCGTCAGCTGCATTTACCTGCATTTGTTTTTGTGCTAACAATTCATCAAAACATTACTGAGGAGGATTAAGAAAATGTGTGTAGGTAGAGTGACTTTTTTTCTTGGGCCTTATTAGATAAATTTCAGAGACAATTTGTGAAGTATTTACTACCTAAACTTTCTGAGGCTTGTTGTTTCCAAGCTGTAATCAAATATCTCTTCACAAGCTTCTCAGAGAGGCCAAATGCATTGCTGAAACTGGACCAAAGTGGCCTGGGAGTTAAGATGTTTTATGGCATTGTTCAGGGTCCCTCAGCTGGGAAGGGAAAGTGATGGAGGCAGATATATTCATTCCCAGTGTAGGTAGTTGCATTTTCAAGGACATTAGGTTGCAGTGCCTAGCAAATTCTCTAAAACTTCACAAATTACAGTAAAGGATGAATATGTTGTACCTCTTCCAAAAATAAGCTGAAAAAAGGTCTTGGAATGTACACTAGATGCCCTTTTCCACTCACCCCTACTAAAAAGGTTTGCATTTAAGTTTCGCACATTCAATTCCACATTCTAAAATGCCAATATATTATCCTGAAAATTTCAACTCAAAACAATTATTTTTGGTGTTTTGATCATTTTAATTTTTTCCTAATGCCAAAGAATGTCTATGTATGATTATTCAGAAATCTAAAAGAAAGCATAAGTCACAGCAAGTCTGAATTAGGTCCACATTTTCCAAGATGAGCTTAAAAAATAAGATTAATGGCTGTACAAATCTGTTAAATTGTCCTTCACATGTCTATATAGATCCCATTATTCCTAGAAAAATTTTCAGGACATTTCAGTTTTTGTCAGAATTAAGACAACCTCTTTTATCTATGAAGCTGGGGTTCCCAGCTGTTGGATAGAGGACGTGCTTTTCTTATTACTCTCATCTGGTACTAAATGATAAGAAGGACAACAACATTCCATTTTAAAACTAGCTGTTGCGAAGAAAAGCTCCTATTGTTACATGGGGTGCTGTCAGTTGTTAATATTAATCTCTAAGAATCTAAAAACCTAATGAAATCATTTGCATCATGGCTTATTTTGTATGCTGTTGCTTGCCGTACATTACCAGTAACACGAAGAAGGGGTTTATTTTTCACAATTTAAGCATCTTGTAGCATGGGAGTATTCAGCACTTGCAAATGAATTGCTTTAAACAATGAGAATAACCACACCTCCTGCAAATGAATTGATTCAAACAATGAAAATACAGCACTTCTTGAATGAATCAATTTGCAGAGTACTGCAAAATTCTCAAGTGCTTGTATTTTTAATGAGTCTCACGTTGTCCGTATAGGAATGCCTAGAAGATGAAGCAAGCCAGTCCTCATGGCATTCTTTTCCTTTTTTTTTCCTCACCCTTTAATAAATACTCAATACTTATTGTCAACCAAACACTTAGGTAATGAAAATCTAGTCCATCATCTTCAAGGTTGTTTTAGAAATGTGATGGTTTTGACAAACACAGACACTCACAAAAATCTGTTGACTCTAAAGCTGACTTACCAACTCCTGTCCTCACTCCTCTCCATAAACAGTCCACAGTCCTTGTAATCTGAAATTCCACCTGAGGCAAATGTGGCCATTTGCTAACCAGATGTGGTTGGTATACAGTTCTACAGACTTGCTTGGATGTATCCTACTCCAATTCACCATAGGCACATGTTAATGCTGCGATCCAGCCACCCCAGTCTTTCTTTTAAAGTTCTTCTACTTAAACTCTTTAGAAGTATTTTTAAATCAATCATTTAATCACAATAAAAATAATATTATTGGGAAAAAATTTATGAGAAACTATCAGACTGAAATATCAGTTTGTCAAAAGATGTTGAAGTAAAATGACATGTTAAAAAGCAATAGATTCTCAGATACAGTAATTAAAAATGTGTTTCTGGAAATAAAGAATGTGAAAAGGAAAGCGTGGTTCTAGGAACCATCTTATGAAACCTGTTGTAGTTTCACCCTGGCTGGCAGCAAAACACAACAACCGCTTACTCACCCTCCGCCCTCCTGGGGATGGGGGAGACAGTTAGAGGGGTAAAGGGAAAAGAGACTCATGGGTTGAGATAAGAACAATTTAATAACTAAACTACAATAACATTGAAAGTAATGATGATAACAATAATGATAATAATAATAGTAACACATACAAATATACAGTTGAGTGATACAGAAAGATACTGCTCACCAGCTGATGAGCAAGGCTCCCGCTGTTCCCAGCTAACGATCCTGGAGCAGGGAGAATCCAGAAACCACAATCCCAGAAAGGAATTTAGAACCCAAGTGTCCAAGACCAAGAGCTGACAGAGGAAGTGAGACGACCCCGAGAGAGAGGCAACCCAGAGAGAGAGAGGACTTTCCGGTCAGATCCTCATCTATATACTGGGCATGACGTGCATGATATGGAATATACCATTGGCCAATTTGGGTCTCAGTCCTAAACCTAAGGTCAAATCCTAGGCTAGTAATTGGGGCTGTGCTCCCTCCCAGCTTCTCCAGCACCTGCAGACACTGGCACAGCAGAGAAGCTGAAAAGTCCTTGACTGTTCTGGCAACAACTATAAACCTCAGTATATTATCAGCCTTCTTCTTAGCACAGATCCAAAACACAGCCTCTTACTAGCTACTATGAAGAAAGTGAAATCCATCCCAGCCAAAACCAGGACAAACTTTTTGCAACCGTTAGTGTTACTGGAAGGTACAACCCTTGGGTTTATTCCAGACAGGCAGTTCCTGGATCCCCATATTCAGCAGTTAATGATTTCTGACTGAGAATCACACAGTCATATTTTTGCTTCTTCTTCTTCTAAGTCCAAGACCCTTAAAAATGTTATCTTATCTCACTGTTACTCAGGAAATCCAGTCTATCTGTACTCATCAACTAGTGAGTCACCACCAGTCACTTCAAGTACAGGTCTTCATTTTGAAAGAAATTCAGTCCTGACTTAATCTTGTCTGATGGAGCAGAGTAAAATCCAATGCATAAATCCTGTGTACTGCCAGAAGAAGGAGGATTCCATCTCCCTCAAAATGTATAGGTATCTTAAGGATTTCTGTATAAACATGTGTATATATGTGTACATAAATAATATGTAAATAAATCTGGTAAAATGGATGTCCATTTAAAACCTGTGAAAACCTATAGTTTCATTTCTTACAAAGATATGGCTATATTCTTTTGTACTGAAATAGTGCAGTGGGTCTTCCGTAACTCCATTGGAATGTCTCTAAAAGCAATACCTGGCACCAGTACTGTATCTGGAAAGCCTGGTGAGCATTGCAAGTACAGAACCTTAAAGGACTGGGATTACAATTTGACCACGGGGAAAGATAGTCTCACAGTTTTTTTAATTTCATAGTTACCTGTAGTGTGGAAAATCCAGATCATTTGACTCAGCAATTGCTCAGAAATTATGTGTTACTGGCTTAATTGAGGATTGTGTTGGAAACACAGAACTGTGTCCTGTGGTAGTAGATCCCCTTGGATCCCCTATGGAACAGTGCTATAGTGGTATAATATGGAAAAAACAGAAATATAATATATACTTTGTATAAGATACAGAAAAATTTCTGCCCATAGCTTTACCTCTTCTTTTAGTTGTCATTGTCATTCTTCATTGCTATTGTGGTAAAATCTATTCTCTGATTGTTGAATTTCCATTTTGGTTTACATTATAACTATGTAATCAAACAACAAAAGATTCAGAGGGAAACTAGTGGGGAGTGAGAGGTAAAATGTGGGGGAGGACTTGATAATAGGAGAAGTTTATGATCAGAATTATACTCAGTTATCAGTAACAAATGTCTGTTGTTCTTAGCAATCTATTTCCTATGGCAAAAACAAGAGTTTGCTTTTAGTTAGTGGAATATAGAGGAAAGACAGAGTCAAATTTATAGAATTGCTGAGGCTGGCAGGATCTCTGGAGATCATGTAGTCCTACCCTCCTGCTGCAAGCAGGATCACCCGGAGAAGGTTTTTCAGGACTGTGGTCCAGTTGGGTTTTAAATGTCTCCAAGGATGAAGAGTCCACAGATTCTCTGGGAACCTGTTCCAGTGTCTGACCACCATCACAGTAAAAATAAAAAATATTTTAAAATAAGATTTCCTGTATTTCTGTTTGTGCCCGTTTCCCCTTGATCCTTCACTGCATACCACTAAGAATCTGTCTTTCTTTACTCTCCCCCAATTAGGTATTTATAAATATTGACAAGATGCCCCTGAGCCATCTCTTCTCAAGGCTGAACTATTCCAGATCTTTTCAGCCTCTTCCCGCACATCCGATGCTCCAATCCCTTAATCATCTCTGTAACCCTTCACAGGACTAGCCCCAGTAAGCCCCTGTCTTTGTTGTAGTGGGGATCCCAAAAGTGGACCCAGCCTTCCAGATGTGTGTCTCCAATGCTGAGCAGAGGGGAAGGATCATCTCCTTCGGCCTGCTGGCAATGCTTCTGCCTAATGCAGCCCGGGAGGCTGTTGGCTGCCTTTGCTGCAAGGGCATATTGCTGGCTGAGGTTTCTGGGTTTTTTTTTTCTATATCTGTGAAAGTGCTTGCAAAAACCAGAACCTAAATGTTGCAATAAAAGGTTTATCTATAAAAAACTATTCACTAGCACCAACTACTGTACAAAGGGAGCTGAGGGTTTCAGGGCATATGCCTTTCTCCAGATAGTGATAATCCCATTGATTGACCTGATCCACTTGAACATTCATGCTCAGTAGTTCCCCAGTGAACATTCCTCATCCATGGTGAAATGTTTGGGTGATAATGCACGTGCTTGGGTGCAAGTACTAGGTTTCAAGAACTATCCTCAGAGGCTCTGTTTTGGAGTTTACCATACTGGCTTAGCTCTTTGGTTGGGTCTCAGATTTGCTCTCCTTGACATCAAGATCAGGTGCTATCTTCTGTTGATGTTGATAGATAATTTGTAAATTGTGTTGTCAACACAACATTTAATCTGCTCCAAACAGCTCATAAACAAACCTATGATTAATTCTTACAGTCTGTGTCTTCTGGACAGGATTTACAGCGTTCTACTTGTTTGAATGAAAAATAGAGAGAGACAAGCTGTCACCACTGAGAAAAAGAGTATTTTTTTCCTTCACTTTGTAGCTTAAGAATTATTTTATCATGACTTTACTGCATGAAAATGGCAGAAGATTTAAATTTGTGACTGATGATGCAGAAGCTGTAAAACTTGATGGACTCAAGAGTGTTCATAGCAAATTACCACAAACTACACGCATTTTAGGCCAGGGACGTCCAGTTCACAATGCAATAGAAACTTGGAAGCATTATTCCATGATCAATTCACAGGATGATGTTAGCCAATGACGTTTGAAAGAGCTGTTTATTTATAGCCTCAGCTGAACATTGCAACACAGCTGGAGGAAAAAATGAGTAATTTCAAAGACAAATAATTCAGAAAAAGATCTGTTGGGGGTGGGGGCACTGAGTTTACTGTGTCCGGACACTTAATAGCATTAAAACAAAGAATCTGAAGAAGCAAGGCTTACTTTGCTGACCTTGTCTTTTGTTATCACATTACATTTTACCCACAGCTCAGAGGATCACGTTAGTTTGGCTTTGAAATATTTTTCATTTATGTGTGCCTTTGAATCAGCACACTGCTACCTCTGTTGATTTAGTCCAGTCAAGATGTATGTAAAGTTCTGAAGCACTGTTTACTTAAGGTCCTTATATCACCCTCAAGCACAGCTACCATCCAACAACTTGAGCTTGAAAATCAGAAACTGAATGCCACTAGGATAAAATTCAATTCCTATCAAAATGATTATGATATAACATATACAAGCAGTTTGTGGCTGATATGAAAAGACTAAAGCAAATAGTTATCTATTAATTTCAGGAGTATCAGAAATGTAAATAAGAACCTGACACACCAATTCCTTTTTGAATGCTAGCTAGTTTCTGCCATCCAATACTCCCTTGGATAGAATACATTTTGCAATCTGTATTTCTGAGTTTGCATATGTGCAGCTTTGAAGCCAACTTTGCTCTGCTTTTTTCTTTTTCTTTGTTTTTTATACTGTACCTTCTGGGTTTAAAAAAACCAAAAAAAAAGTGACAACTTTTTTTAATGCTTGTTTTGGTACATGCACTAAAGTTTGTAATGTAAAAGTGAAAAGTCTGTTCCTAAGGAAGGACAGCATTAGACTGATGTTTGTAGATAGTTTGCATATAACACCCAGGGTAATACTAATCCAAATATAGAAAGTAATTACACTGACCTTGATATCTGTCATCATTATCTTGCTTATAGCACAAATGTTTTGCTAAGAATGTCATCAAAACCATAGTTTTAGATCTATTTCCAGTAAGAAACTCCTTTTAATCATTGCTCTACAAATATTGTGGTTCTTAAGGATACGAAAGTATCAGTGTATCTAATCGCCATAATTGTTCCAAGAGAGAATTAAGATAAATCTCCTTCACAGACTTCGTTCCAATGGCTTTCATGTACTTCTTGCAATGTCAAAGCATTTCAAAACAGAGTTTTGTAGAAGATTATCCTGAACCTGGGGAAACACAAAGGAGAACAAAAAGAATTATTTTAGGGAGTTAAAACACCTGAAGTGCACTTGATTCTTTCATACGAAAAGATGCCAGTAACGACAAAACACCCTAATGTTTCCCAACTTGTAGGAAACATTTATCATACACAAGGTACATACCAGCAGCGTGGCTAAATGTAACACTAGCCCCAAAGAAACAAGAGGCTCATACATCCACGCAAAGAGAATAATACAGTGATTTTCAATCTTCTGAGAACAGCAGTGGACTATTGGGCTTATTTCATGATTATAAAAGCCTCATAATCTGTGATTGCTGCAAGCAGAAGTGATTTATTGGAGTACTCTCACAAATATGAGATAAACCTGTAACTTGCTGGCAGCTATTTTTTTAAAGGAGGTCATTAAAGGAAAGGCCAACAGCTTGCTTACTTTGTAGCCTCAGAAAGCAATGATTTGCAGCTCCAAAATATCAGGTTTGATGAATAGTTGTGGTGAAATTATAACCGCTGTTGTACAATGAGATAAACATTCACCTCCATGAGGAAAATGTAGATTACAAAAACTGATGTAAACAATCAATACTTTATATTCTTCTTCCCTAACTGAGCGATTTTTGAATTTATGCCAGTCCGATAAATGCATTAATAAACTTTAGCCACTAGGTACCATGAAAGAAATTGGAAATTGTTTTTAATTTGTTAGTCTGGTGAAGCGATAACACAGTGATTCAGCAATGAGGAAGAAGTGGTAGTATGTGTTTGCTATTTTCACACATAAATATAGGAACACAAACATGTGCCCTTTTATGTATATGCACACTCTCCCACACAAAGGAAAATTATAGTGAATATAAAGAAGAAACCATAATCAGTTGCTAAACAATAAGGAAGGAAAGTAACTCAAAAGCAGGAGAGTCTCCAATGAGTTATGAAGCTTATTTCCTAAGTGTCACAACTTCTTTATAGACAAATATAATGCAGAATAGCTGTTTATTCTTAGATGATGTATTCCAAGCATATAGTGTTTGGAAGTGATTCAGTTGCCTGAACCGAGGTGCCTAGTACCATTTGACACATCCTGGGTTACCTGTGATAACTTTATGGAGCTGGCAGATATGACCCTGGACCCAGGGCAGACCTTTCTAGATTGGCAGTATGAAGCAATCTCCGGTGTCACTTTATGCCTATGTTTGCACAAAAGGATTGTGCCCCTAATTCCGAATTTAAAATAATAAACCTTTTTTTCAAGAGTGTTCAAGCTAAACTGTATTCACTAGCCTTTTGTTTTTCAATTGAGCATGATCTTGGTTCTAACTCTTTTATGTTGATTTATTGAGTGGTTTCAACATTTACCAAGGAAATTTGAAAGTCCGATTGCCCCTGCTACATGATACATTTCCAATTCACTTAATCCTTCTTAGAGGAGACCTTCTCAGATGCAGACAATAAAATATTTAGGATAGAAGACTCTCAAGGCTTCAACCTATTCTGCACACAGAAACTTCGGTATTCGAAGTTTTATGTTGTAAGAGAGTAGGGTGGCTAAGGGGTCCAGGCTGATGGGGGTAAGTGGAATCCTTCCTGCCAGTGCAAAACCCGTGTCACTGCAAAATACAGAAATTGTCCCAGGAACAAGATCCTCATCCATAGACCTTCAGCTCCTCTCAGCAGACCTGTTTCCCCTAGATACAGCTCTCAAACTGCTTCAACTCGCACAGTGTCTATGTCCCAGGGAGGAGAAAGCACAACAGGGAGAAGCAATTTTTAAAGTTGCTTTTATCACCTTTTTGTAAATCTTCTGACTAGTCTGGTTAAAAAGTCTGGTTCAGCAACAATGCAACTTTTGCATTAATGGATCGGTTTCAATGAAACATTCTTTGTGAAAGATTTCCTCAGACACAATTTCTGGTGTGAGCTAACTTATCCTAGAATAGGCCATTACTTACTGGAAACATAATTAACTCTTCATTTGTATTAATAGCAGGATGGATTGGAATCTCTGCATTATTATATTCAGGAAAGTACCTTAACCACAAAGCTAGTAATTTTTCTGATATTGGCATTTTCAGGTTCTTCCAGCTGGTGTTATTCCACTTGATGTGACTGATTGAGTTTTCATTGTGAAGGAAGGACTAACTCTAGGTTTAAGTGTACAACACTGGGACTGTGGCAAATTAAATAAGGAGGACTAGAGAATCACCTCAAACTGAGATGTCCTATGTATGATCCAGCAGGTTATTCCAGGGCATCTTGATCTTTGATATTTTGAAAGGTATTTGAAATGTCTTTCTTTTGTCTGAATGGAGAATTTGACTGTTTTATAATTCTAATTGATTTTTTGGAGAAAAAAAAATCTGGTGCATCTCAAATTATTGGTATAAATGAAAATTATTATCTTTTACACATGCACTGAAACCTTCAGTTTACTCCACAAAAGAATTTACAGAATTCTGCCTAAAACAAAATAGCAATAAGGAAAACAGAAAGTTGGAATCCTACATAGTTTGATTAAAAGGTGACAGCTAAACAATTGTAAATCATTGAAGGTCTTTTTTGTACGTAAACCAAAAGAAAGTCAGCCATTTTACTAATAGGTCCAATCAAGCAAAGCATAAAACAGAAAAACAAGGTGAAAAATGAATGGAAAGTGGAGAGTGACTGAATTATATGTTTTCCAAAGATGCCATCGGTTTTTATCTTCTGCCTTGTTCGCAATTTGATGTAATTTAAATTTTTTGTAACTTAATTTATTACTGTAAATTGCACTGTTCTGTCAATTAATTTCAAAGGTTTTATGACTTCAAAAAAAAAGATTTTGAAATAATTTAAATCACAGGTAAGTTAAATGAAACATTTGTTAATTCTTTCTTGCTTTGTGCTTAAATGCTTTGGCTGGATTTTCAGCAAAGCACAGGATCATATACTATGACTAGACAACCCTTCACAGCCATTAACTGCCCTTTTCTTTGGTCAGAAACCAAAACTAAGATTAATTATGTAATATTCCACAGAGAGATTTCCAGTTACACTTTAAACGATATGTTCCCCCCTTAAAAGAATTTAACTCAGACTTAATGAGAAAGTTATTGTATGTTAATTAAATACACACTGATTACTGTGAATATTTATCCAAGTGTAACAATAATTTGCATGAAGATAGATGTTAAACAACTGAATTTCAGTAAATATGTTCCTAATAATTATTTAACATTCACTAAATTATGCAACTAAATGATTTTTTGGCAAAGATATTGAGTATTTATTACATATTATAGGCCAAATTTTATCATTACCTACACAGGTGCAATCCCATTTAATTAAAGGGGAAGTTGTTGTCATGCAACTGAGGGCAAGATGCAATCATATATACCAATTGATTGCTAAGCATATTTAATAACACTGAACAGCAGTCCTGAGATCTAAAGAAACCATTCTATTCACTTCTTTCAAAACTTGTTGAAGACGAAGCTGAATGATCCAGACAGAGTCTTTGCTTTCTGATATACAAGGCAACTTTCAACCAGTTCCAGACTTAGGATCCTCTGTCTGTGGAGTTTCTTGCCTGCTTACACCTGTATCCTGTTCTGTGAAGTTTTGACAGCCTGTTTGATTGTGCATGTATCCTAGCTGTACTCTAGCACCAAGCCCTGATAAAAAGTATGAGGGAAAATCACCCTAACTCGGTACTTTTCTATTGCTGCTCCTCTGTGAAGGAGTCCCTGCATCCAATGCTAATCTGATTTACCTGTGGAAATATTCAAAACTTATTTTGGATATTACTAGTCTTTCCCCTTCTAGATGCAGTCTAGATTAGTAAAAATATTATGTGTGGCATCCTTAGTTTCACTTGGTCTAGCGTTGGGTATCTTACTCAGCTGGAGGAGTTTTGAGACAATTTCTACAATTTCTTAGGAGAAAGTAACAATCTTCAGGCTACTGTCAGGACTGGCACTGCCTATGCCTCTTGTTCAAGTCAGTCTAGTCAATAGTTCAGGAACTAAGCACAAGGAAAGATTAAATTTAAGAGACAACCTGTTTCTGTAGGTCAGTGATGACAATATTCATTTGGGACTGGAGAGCATCCTGCCCTCAATCTATTTTTGAAATTATCTCTAGTGTCCCTTAACTGCTATTCAGTCCTTGAATCAATTATTGGAACTGAGATTCTCCATCCTTAGGCTTGCTTGTAAACAACAGAAAGAGGAAAGATCACATATTTTGTTCTAGGAATAGCTTAATTTAAAGCAATTTGGGAGCGTGCTGCATACCACTAATGCTAAAAGTCTCAAAGAGAATCAAACAGGACAGAGAGAACAGAGCCTGCAGTTATGCCTTTTGCACTTATTTGTCAGTCCACTTCTATATTTACTTCTCATGCCACATCTTTTGAATCAGCACAATGTCACAAATTCTCTCCCTTACATGTGACAGTGAAGCATTGGAATGGGTATTGGGATTTGCACGCTTACTGCACATCCAGTGCACTTCAGCCAGAGGTGGGAAGGATACTGAAAGGGAAGATGTACTTCTAAAGGAAAAATCTGTCTGTCACGGTGCAATGGTCATCCATCTCATTCCTTTCTATCTGTCAGTACTACAAGATATGTGGAAATAGATTGTGTCTTTGAAATCTCAAGGTCTTTCTAAGAGCTATCAAAACACAAAAGGTCCCTATACTTAGCTGAAAGTCCATCTGGAATTTTCTTCTCCATCCACTGCCAAATTCTTCAATGACTTATTCTCTAAGAGTAAGAAATTCAATATCATCATACAGTCTTATTTTAGTGTTTATAATATGTCATGAAATCACCTTGCTTTCTGGCCTTATTATTAGTCTAATTTTTAGAAAGCTAAAAATGGAAAATACAGGTGTAAGTTTTCTTAGTACATCACTGAATTGTGGCCACGTATAGGAATGACCTTGTTATTTAAAAAAGCTAATGGCATTACCAACTGGATGGAAAGGAAAATAGAATTATGAAAAGGGTTGCATAAGAATATTACCTATGTTTAATAAGCCTTCTACAAGGTTAAGATTTAATTGTAATATCACCAATGTAGTTGATAAATGCTGATATAGCTGATGTATATTTAACGAGTGATTTTTGTAAACAATGAAAATTAGAAATCCTGAAGTTGGCCAAATCTGAGTTAGGACTTCTTAGAAAAATGAGTATCTAAGACAAATAAGATAGAGCAAAACAAGTAGACTTAAAAGGGTATTTCTTTGGAGTGTTCTTATTTTTTATTACCAGAACTAGGCTAGTTTATTATTTTTGGTAGTAACAAAGGCATAAACAAAATTTTAAGTGTAAACACAGATAACAAGCTGAAGTAGGCCTTGTCTCTCACTGTGCTTTAATAACAAAAAATTATAACTGTAAGATGATGTCAGTGGCTGACTGCTTTTAACTTTTTAAAATCAAATGGTTAGTGATAAACCTAGCAAAAGTAACCAGTTCTTCAGTTAGCTACTACCTGATCTGGCAGCCAGTAGCTTTCCTCAGAGCTGTGCAGTGAATATGAAGAAGACACAAGAAACCAGAAACTCTGTCAGACTCCTTGCTGCTACTACCTTGACTGTATTTTCCACAAACCATGTCCTAACTCCAGGCATCATTGACAGCCTCTCACTCTCGAGATTTTACAGAAATCTTAGCATATTTTTTGGCACAAAGCAAAACCTTTCAAGCAAAACCCTTGATTGCTTGCCTCCTAGCCCAGGAGATGAAAGGTGTCATAGTTCCCAGACAAGAGTTCCCAGAAGGGTTATTAGCTAATGTCCATCTCCAGCACTTCAAATCCTGCAAGTGTGAAACCTCTTTCAAACCGAGCTCACCCAGCCTCTCTAGTCCTCATAGGAATATCACTATTACTGATATACGCTTGAGTAAGGTGTTTTCAGATATACCTTTCCTAAGCAGTCATACAGGACAGACTTCTGTTGCAGGTGCTATTTCAGGAGGCAAGTAGTATTTCAGTGCTCCAGCAAGACATTGTCTCCTGCAGTCTCCAAGTGGGGAATGCAGATGGAAAACAGAAAAGAGGACAGAAGATGTCAGAACTGAAGGGTTTTGAGCTGTGCTACCATCCTGCATATTCTACCCTTCTTTTGCTTCAGACTCACAGCCTCTTTGTATGGTGACTGGCAAAACCTCACTTCTTGGAAACAGGTTGTCTTCTCAGAGATAAGTGAAGCTCTGGTGTGAAGAAGGATGACCGTATATCTCCTCTGGTGGGGCTTTCAAGAAGAGTTACATCAAAGGGCAGACACGTGCTCCTGATTTTCCTAGTTTTGGGAGATACACAACTTTACAAGTACTAACTGGTGTATCGGCTAGCTACTAAATGGGTGAAAATGCAATGGCCTTAAATGGTATTGTATCGTATTGTACAGTCTCCATTGGCAATGAAGGAATGGAAGGACTAAGGACTTCTTAATCCTTCTCAGCAACAATGTTGCCACTTCAGTGGAACAGAAATAAGGAAAAAAATAATGAAAAATTGCTGAACTGGTGAATACATGAGAGATTTAAACCTGTAGATCCTATTTCCCTCTTTTTTTTCACCCTCTTTTTTTTCCCCCTCTTTTTTTTTTTTTTAATCTTCTTGATTTATTAGAATGTGCAGAGGGAATGGGAAGGATATTTCTCTGTCAACACCGATTCTTACTGCTGTTTTCGTGCACCAGGCTTTGAATCCCAGTGGGGAGATGTGATTCTCTGTGGCTCTAAGCAAGGTCTTTGTGTCAAGGGATGACTCTCTCCTCCATGTAGTGGAGTCTGCTGAAGAGGATCCAGACACATAAATCCTTTTATGGATTTGGCCTTAACCTTGTCAAGTTCTGTGTCTTGTTTTTTGTCGGGTCCCAGACAAAGTGGACATGTTTAGATGTGTTTATTCTCTTAATATCTCTTTTCTCTGTAAGGTTTCTGTTCTAAATCAGGCTGTGTTGGAGATCATTATTTTATGCTGTCGTTTCCTGGAAGGAAGAGTGTAGGTGCTTACCTGGCACCAGACTTGCTGAGTTGTCAATCTGCATAGAAAGATCGCAAGTACTTGTCAATTTTTGTCACTAGTCTGCAGAGTGTCTCTAGAAGACTAGAGACATCTAGGGCAAGAGTGCTGGTCCCAGAAGGTTGATGGCCAGGTGTCTAAGACTGATTGGAAAACCCTCACTGCAGTCAAAAATGGGGCCAAAGGTGCAATTAACTCAGAAACTGCTGTAATTTGTATTTCGTTATTAGTTGTAAATCAATACAAATAGTCTTGCCAGACACAGTCAATTGCTTTTTTAATAAAAGAAAATTAGTAATGAAAGAGACTGCAGTATGTGTGATAACTATATATGTTACAAAATTTTCACATGGTGTATCATGAAACCTTAGCCTTACAGAATTTACAGAAAAAAAAAAAAAAGGTTTCCTTGACCTTTTCTATACTTAGAGTGGAGCTCCCATACGAAGTAACTGATGTGTGTACTGGTTAGTATGGTTTAATTGTAGCAAGATATTCCTAGTGTGCATCAAACTTCATTAACATCTGGAGCAGAAAATAATCTGTACTGAGAACAGCAATTAATAAAAGACCCCAGAAGAGCTGGATCATTGCAGGGATCTCCCAACCTCATAAAGTACACACTGAGAAAGAAGGAAAAATAGGTAAGCAGCTGGAGGGACCATCCATTTAGACCCTGTTGGACTTCCTGGATCAGAACCTTGGTGCACAGGAATCTGAGGGCATTTTTTCTTACACACTGTGATCAATCATTTTAGCCAAAAAGCTGCAGTTAATGAACCAAGAAGATAATCATAACATTAGATTTTAAATTTCCCTGTTTATGAAGTAGTGTTACACAAAGTATTTCTTCTCAGAAAAAAAAAAAAAAAAGGTTTTTTATTCTTTTAAAAATAGTCTTTTAAAATTTAAATGAAACAAGTAAGCATTTTAGTCACTGGCCATTTCAAGTCCTTTTGGCATCAGTTTCCCTTGCTACCATAGCGAGTTGTTTCAAAATGCTGCCCTGACTGTTACATAGCTCAAGGCAGGACTCAGGTAAGAGTGTCCCCTCTGGTGAAGTGCACATATACAGCATTTGTGTTCAGAAGGAGAACTCTCCATTGACTGGGAGGAACCTTGATGTGGGCTCTGGATAAGCTGTCATATGTACGTACTGGAAAGCCCTAGGGCAGGGAACACAGCAGTACTATAGATGACAAAAAAGGAAAATAGGGACGAGATAGAGGAAGAGCCTGAGCAATGAAGCAGCTCTGGGTGCTTGGTCAGGGGCCCAGGCAGTGCTAAACCAATTTAGAAGCCCTCCTTTGTCTTCAAAAATTACAGAAGACATTTTGTCTTCTTCTATCCCTTGAGGTCTCCGTGCACAAAAATAATTAAAAGCTACATTTGCCTTCTCTTTATCATGCTCTACCTTAGTCATTCCAAGGGATTCTTCTTCTCTTTTAGTGAAGAAGGGTTACATTTCTAGGATGTTGAAACAAGTTTGTGAATACAGTGTTGATGTTCATAAACATTGAAAAACCACCCAGAGTTTTTTACTACCATTGTGAAAGATGTCTCACTCTACTGTTGTCTTAGCTTCATGATAACATGTTTTGTGTGGGATGAGACTTTGTGCATATATTAAAAGAAAAAAAGACAATAATTATTGAATCGGCACACCAAGAGCAAGAGTGCTTCTTTAATCACACTCTATTCCATGAATACTGAGTAGAATACTACAGTAAAAAACCCTGATATTTTTACTGAGACATAGCAGAGCTTTAATGCTCATAATACTCTACTTTTATGGGGTCATATTTCTGTCTAAGATATATTAGTAGATTGTGCCAAGATTTAGGCTGCGCAGCTGCAGGGACTTGAAAAGTTGCCTCTAGTGTATCAGATACAAAACACGCAACATTAAATTTTGTGAACCGTAACAGTTAGCTAGGTGTATGATGTCTCTTTAAGGAAAGATATTCAAATCAGATTTCATCTAGGGCCCATTGAAACATATGTGGATTTTGCTTGCAAAATAACAAGAGCTCCAGGTCTTTACCAGAAAATGACAACAAGTTAGATCATTTGATACCAGTTCCCAACTGCTCCTTGGAGGAAGACAGTGCCACAGAAAAGTTGACCTCTATCCAGAGGAAATTAACAAGATAGAAACCTATTAAGGAACTAGATATCAACAGTTGATATCAATTCCATGCCATATAGTAAAGGAGATTATCAAGAAGGAAAGAAAGAAAAGAATTATGTGGAGTTTTAATGGGATATTCTAAAAAGCAGATTTAACTCAACTTTGCATTTTGTAGTTTTATTCCCATATCCGCTAATACGATAGCTAATATGAGATCCCAACAGGCAGAGATGTGCTATGATGCAGAATTTAAAATGCCAATATAGTTACTGTGCTTGTTGACTTATAAATTGAGATCAAGGAGTTTAGAAGCTATCTGAGTATGCTGTAGATTGTCTTTACACTATTTTAAAGTGTTACTAATAACATGCATTACTACTTTTTGTAGTCAACCCAGCTGTATGCTTGGATAGTAACACATAGGAAAGGAATTTCATTTTCAAAAAAGTGTACAGAAGGTAAGTAACCAGGTCCAGGTGGTATTTGAGGACCATATCTCCTTAAACTGTCTTATAAGTATGCACCTGTAATCTCATAGAAAATCTGATACAATTATTACTGACATTATGTGTTCCAATACCTAGGGCCAAATATGTTCAGTCTAGAGGGCTACATCATTTTGCTTTCCTCATGCAGGTTGTAGAGTATGTTAATCCGTTTGTCTCTAATCACTTAGACAAAGCCATCCTCTTGCATCCACAGTGTGCAGAGGATGTGAACACATAGCATTCTGCTATTTTGAGTGTGATTCCCAAGAAGTCACTGGAGACAGAAGATCCTGAAAAGTGGAGTAAAAAAGTAAAAAAAACTAAGAAACAAGACAAAATATAAAATGGTTGGTCAGTTAATAAGATGCTTTGGGGGAATAATAAATCATTTGATCTAGAAGCAACTCCATTCTCTGGGAAGCGTGTTACATTACATACAAGACATTATCTCAAAAACAGGTCATAGGTGAAGATTGACTTGTTGTGCTGTTAGGTGGATGGATTTTTACTGAAACTGAAGAGTGTAGAAGACACTATTTGTTCAGGATAAATTCAAAAAGCAGTTAATTTTATTTGTGAAGGACCCAACACCCAGAGCATAGATTGTATGGAAAACTGGAAGCTGAACAATGAAGATGGGTGAAATTTTCAGTGGACTAAATAAACACACGAAATGGCAGAGTTTTATTTTGCATTTTGTAGCCAATGAGTGGCAGCACCTGGCTGCAGCTGTAGATGTCAGAAGAAGGCTCTAGAAACAGGAACATTAGGAGTCACAAAGCTTGAGGTGACCTTTCTGGCAGGGTCTTGCTGGAAGGTGATCTGGAGAATACCGAGGAAGGAGCGGACTACTTCATTCTTGCTGTCTATAGGGAAATAAGAGGGAACATATATGACTTGTAAACAACAAGATCAATTTTTCAGAAGTCCTAATTCTTCAATCCAATTTCATTTCATTTCTTCTTCTACAAACAGTTCATACACCTTCAAATTTTGTCTAACTATTCTGGGCACAAGCAGATAAAATGGTTGAGAACATTCTACACAGTTGCAGTATGCTCCAGAGAGCAATGGTACCTCTGACTGTTGTAAATAATGCAGAAAGGGCATAAGATGCACAGAGGAGGTAAATATTTAGTCTGAGGTTGTCAAAGAAGCACGAGGGAATTAGAGTCCTAAATCCTCATAAAATTCCACAGGAGTTGGAAACCTGAATTCCCCTAGGCTCCTTGAGAATCCCATTTGTAACTTCATATTAAGGTAGAACACTGGTTCTACATAGTATCAATTTCACTAAGAAGACATCAGTCTCTTTTCCACACTTTTCATTTCAAAAGGTTTGATTTTCAACATTGTACACATACCCAATCCAGGTAGTCAGTGAGTGAAAATTAGGCTCAAAGTGTGGGGTTACTTTCTGACCTGATTTATACAGTGAATATTCAGACTATTTGTCATTTTGCTTTCATTAACTAACAGCAATACTACTGTATTTAAACTATTCCCCTGGTGTTTCCTACTCAAGCACTTTAATTATGAGATAAGGACTTACTATTTCCTGCTTTGATAGGAATTGCTCACCTCTCAAGTAAGTTGAAGTTAACCATGTTTTTCTCTTTTTTCACATTAAATAGACTTCCTTTATTAATTCCTTGTTTTACTGCATTTCAGTGCATTGGAAAAATTAAATGAAATAAACTAAAATGAACTACACTATACTAAACTAAACTAAACCAAAACCGAAAACCTCCAGCGTTATCTAGTATATCCATTATCTCTTCTGTCCCTGAAATCTATTTGTTTAGTGTAGTATTTGCTGTATTTTCCTCATTGAAAACTTCACTTTTCTGATTTATGAAGTAAGCAGTTTCATTTGTTATGTCAGTTAAAAATTTTAATAACTTCTTGTATAAAGGACAGCTAGATCTTTCCTCTCCCACCTTACACGTTTGCTTTCGTTTCAGTTTTCTGGGTTGTTTCGCTCAACAACGTGTACCAAATAGGGAAAGTAGTAGTTTATATGTATTTGGCCCTAGTATACATGAGTGCAATGTGTGAGGCTGTGGAAAATCTCTCTATATGTTTTTACACACCACTCCAAGGCAAAACCCAGTTCTAGTAGACAATACTTTCAGGGTGCAGCTGTGTACTAATTACCTTCCTTGCCTACCAACAGAAAAATGAAAGCAATATAGTGTAGTCCATTAATTTTACAAATTTTGGGGCAGATCTCCAACTGGTATAAGCAGACATAGCTGCAATGACTTTATCTGATGGATTTACTCCTGCTGGGGATAAAGCCTCTCTTACTGACTTTTCAAAGCATTCCCAGATTTCAGGCCAAGCTTTGCAGTACAGTTTGATTAATTTCTCTTAGCCCACGTAGATCTTGCCCATCTTGTCTGCTGTGCAGACTATACGTGTCCTGTATCTGAAGTGTAAGGTTACTATTGTATTTTATTTGCTGTGTTCTGTAAAGCTCCTCACTGATTTTTAATCCATGGATCATTCTTATTCAGCATTACGAGTAGATTTACAGGATTTTAGCACAATAACTCCAAAAAAAAAAAAAAAAAAAAAAGCTGCTGTCAGCTGCAAGCTTTTCAGTTTAATAGTAAAATAATTCTACATTATTTGTATTTCAAACAATACTGAATAACCTTAGCTTTTGTTGTGATGGAAAGCATGCTATTCTTTTTAATGTCATTTTGGGGACTGCTGAGAATATTGAACAGTTACTGGATACATTCAAACTATTTCTTCTTCCTTTTCTCTTTCTCTTCGCTGTAATGAACTAATCTACCTGCACTAAGAGCTGAATAGAAAGTATGAGGAGGGAGGTCCATGGAAAGAAAAGGACCAATGTTCTTTGTTGATGTTTGCTAATTTGGAGTTGAATGAAATCCATAACTTGAAAGTACCTTTTAAATAATGTTAAATTGAATGTGCTTCTCAGAAAGAAATTGAAATTAAAAGTACCCAGGACCAGTAGGTCCTGGAGTGGAGAAGTATTTGATAAATCCATCCTAAAAAGGCTCCATGGTGAAACCCAAGGCCAACATTTCTCATCCACATGGTGCCATGTAAGCACCTGAATTCAGCCTGAGTTCAGAACAGAGCGGTGGGGCTTTTTGTATCAGGCCACATCAAGGATAATCTAGAAAGGGGCCTACAGGCCCTGTCACCAGAAGACGCAGTGGCACAGTTGGAGGTGATGCACGATGGCAGCCTGTACCCATGGCTGTCCATAAACATCTTCTGCTCTGAAATAGAGAACCAGAATGAAGAGGATCCACTTGAAGGAGTCCCAGGAAAGTCACATGAATACTTCCAAAACTGTCCCCAGAGGCATTTCGTTAGTTAAGCAGCATGGATATGTATCTCATCTGGCCTAAAGAGCAGCCTGAAAAAAGGTGGTAGAAAAAATATTGATGAAGGAAGATAGGAACCACCAAAAGGAATATAAAGTAACTGCTACGTTATAAAAAATTCTCCCACTTCATGTCCCAAGAAGGGGAGAACAGAAGAATTTATACCTCGTAGCAATATTGTTGAGTTTGTACCTGTAAGTGCCACAAAAATGGCAAAACTTAGGTTGTTCTTAAAGGGAAAAAAAAAAAAAGAGAGTTTCATTCAAACAGATAACATTCATTAAATATCCATGAAATTCCAAAACAAACACAATGCTGAATCAAGATGAAAGAACAAGAATACTTGTGATGTTTTAATCTGAAAAAAAAACAGTTCAGTATATTTATAGGGTTTAGTTATGTCCTTTCTTACTTAAATGACTTTGTATTAAAACAGTGGATATTAAATTATGCTAAGTAAAATATTCCTTGTCATTATTGAACGTTTCTTTTATAGTTGTGAAACTTTTGTGAGGTTAGTCCATAAATCCACATCAAACATTATAATACAAAGGATGTTGACTTAAACTCATCATCTGCTTAATCAACAGTTTTAGTTTATTATCAGAAAGCATCAGTAACCTTGATGCACTTTATCTTAATTTATGCTTTCATCAAATAGAGAGAGAACTAAATAATAAGTGATCGCATTAGAAATGCATTGCAAAATGTGCACCAGGAAAATAATTCAGCAACATTTGGCAGCAAATATTATTTTTTTGCAACCAAACACTGACAATATAGTAACACATTCCTTATTAGAGCATATTTCTGTTGCAGGGCTAGAAACATCTGTTCCATCTCAAATTATGAGTATAGGTGTACCTACAGTACCACGATGTTATACTTGACTTCCAAAGTCAGTACTATAATCCTGAGGCATGTTTTCTTGAAGATATCCTTTCCAGATTCTTCCGTGAGTCCTTGTATGTAGTGACTATGAGGCAGTCCTTGAAGTGTTCCCAAACACTTCAATCAGATGAACTTGAGGGCAAACTCAAGTTTATATTGGCATATCTGAAAAAAACACTCGTGTGCCAGCACCAGGCAGGTGCTGAATGCAAAAAACGGACTCCCCTACTACCATGTTATCATGTAATAAAGAAGTATTGAGCACTCACTTGGGGTTTGTTTTGCTTTGTTTGGGTTTGGTATTTTTAAGTTCACTCTTCTCAAACAGCACCCTGAAACATACACTGAATTAACTGCGAAAATGTGGGCTTTTTTGCCACATACTTATGCAGAACAGAAACACAGTGGGTGTGTATTTTTCAAAAAGCACCAGACATTAATTAATTCTTCCAAATCTGGACATTTTCTAGAACCCATGAGTTTTTTTCTGGCATTCTTTAGTTGTCTAGAATTCTTTATTGCAGGTAAGTATCCTTAGTTTTGTCTATCATACGTTGGTCTGCTTTCTTTTTCCCTACTGCATTTTCCCTTATCAGATTCCATCATTATAAGCAAAGATTTATTTACTACAAATCAAAAAAAAATCATTAATATGGTTGCAGAGAAAGGGTATACATGCATGGAGGGATTGAACTAAAGAACGTAGATGTGCTAAATCTCAGTGTAGGAAGAAAGATCAGACCTTGTGCTGGACTCAAGGAAGCTAGACTAGATGTTTGTGAGAGTCATAAGTGATGTCTGCTTTGAATAAAATCAGTTTCCAGACACAGTAAGATAGCATAGCTCCAATCTTTTCATCCATAAGTGGGCTTCTGAAGGTTTGTTTGGTAAAATGCTTTTTGAGAACCATGGAAGTTCCTACTCACCTAAGCTGAAATAGTTTGTAGGTAACAGAAATTCATACTATCATTTCATGGAGACACACAA
Organism: Pterocles gutturalis; assembly: GCF_000699245.1. Taxonomy (NCBI): domain Eukaryota; kingdom Metazoa; phylum Chordata; class Aves; order Pterocliformes; family Pteroclidae; genus Pterocles; species Pterocles gutturalis. Next base: position 61,718 of record NW_010105382.1, on the reverse strand, counting down.
TTAGATGTTTTCATGAGCCTTCCACAAAGACTTCTCATGCTTTTTACAGGACAAAATCCAAATGAAGATCTCAGCCAAAAATAAACAGAAGATTTTGCTTTATCCATGTGCAAGCCTTACAAAATCACAGCCAAGGACTGGAAGAAACAAATGGAAACAAACATGTAGCCTGAACTTTTGGATATCCAGCTCTATTTGAAGTAAGGTGCTTCAGCTTTGAAGTTAAACTCAAATGAGAAAGCTGATTATCTTCTACTGTGAGCTGAATTGCATGGTTTCCTCATGCTTGTGATATTTGCATAATATAGTCTTTGCTTTTACAGTATCTTTTGTATTCTTGGATAGTGAACTCCATAACTGTGAACAGATTATTAACTTTTTTGTGTCTTTCCCGGAAGAATAAATTGAGGTATTGGTTTTTGTGTGCTGTACTTGATGAATGTGTTTTTCTCCACGTTATTATCTTTTTGCACTGAGAACATTTTCAGTAAAAATCTTGTTTAGGAGCCACATGAAACTGACACAAAGCATATGCATCCCCAGATTTATTTGTCTTTTTGCAAAGTGAGTTTCTATTACCATGTGTACCCTGTTAAAAGCTGTTGAAGTATAAAAGCTTTTACCATTTGGTGAGTAGCTATTTTGCATTACTACTTTATGGAGTCACATCATAATCTGTCAAACTCCCCTTTATAATTATTAGTGAATCCTAAATGACAGAGTTCATTCCTTGACACCTTGTATGACAGTGAAAAATAAGATTTTTCATATAAGTTGCTTGCAATATAGACTAATTGGCATACTAATTGGCTTTTACTATAATTTAACTTTATTGTTTATTGCTTTTAGATTGTTATCTGACATTCATTTTTCTACTAGAACACAGTAGATATTGCTTTTGTAAAGACACATGTGCTTTAATTGTACTATACCAGTGAGGTGTTTCAGTTTTCTGATTGAAAAACCTGTGTACCTAAGGTATCTTTTTTCCAGGAGTTTCTTGTCCAGTGAAGATCAAATTGTCTTTTAACCTACTATGTAAGCAACAGAGTATATTGTCGTTATATAGGTAAAGAAATTAGTATAGACCAGAGCTTACACATTCAGCTGAAAGTCTAGTCTAACCTGAACTACCGTTATTCAAGTGTCAGGAGCCTTTACTTTCCAATTATTTAAGGTCAGTCAACTGTATGTGTGCTAAAATGGTTTATTGTACTTCAGATCATACTTACCAGATTCCTTAGATCCAGCAAAGACAAAAGTGAATTTAAATAACATTAAGGATCTGTCCTAGGCCAAGAAATAGAAAAAAAAATCTAAATCAAATTTGGAACAGTCAGTTGTAGACACATGCAGGAGAGAAAGAGACTTGATAGCATGACTTGGAAACATAGTCTCAAGTTTACATCTATATTTCTAGATTTTATAATGTCGATGTCAATCACTGGCTGCATTTTATTAAAATCAAGTTAATAGTTGTGATTTATGCATACACTATGTCAAGGGATCCAGCTTATTCAAATTCCTAAAAAAAAAAGTAGCACAGATTGTTTGCTTGACATTTAATTTCAGGATACACTACTGACCACTGCCTGGGCTCTATTCAGATTTTTCATCAGGAAAGACATCCATTTCCTTGACACTATCAATAAAATTAGTCTATTTCATTTAAAGAATGTTCTTTGTCAGAGACATGGACAGTGGGATGGAGTGCACCCTCAGCAAGTTTGCCGATGACACCAAGCTGTGTGGTGTGGTGGACATGCTGGAGGGAAGGGATGCCATCCAGAGGGACCTTGAGAGGTGAACCAATGGAAACCTCATGAAATTTAACATGGCCAAGGATAAGGTCCTGCACATGGATCAAGGCAATACCAAAAACAAGTACAGGCTGGGTGGAGAATGGATAGAGAGCAGCCCTCAGGAGAAGGACTTGGAGGTATTGGTGGATGAGAAGCTGAACATGAGCCGGCAGTGTGTGCTTGCAGCCCAGAAAGCCACCCGTGTCGTGGGCTGCATCGAAAGCAGCATTATCAGCAGGTCGAAGGAGGTGATTCTCCCCCTCTACTCTGCTCTCATGAGACCCCAGCTGGAGTACTGTGTTCAGAAGTGGGGCCCCCAACATAAAAAAGACATGGACCTGTTGGAGAGAGTCCAGAGGAGAGCCACGTAATTGGTCAGAGGGCGGAGCACCTCCACTATGAGGACAGGCTGAAAGAATTGGGGTTGTTCAGCCTGGAGAAAAGGCAGCTCCGAGGAGACTTGAAAGCAGCCTTCCAGTATCTGAAGGGGGCCTACAGGAGAGATGGGGAGGCACTCTATATCAGGGAGTTTAGTGAGAGGATAAGGGGCAATGGTTTTAAGCTGAAAGAGGGTAGATTTAGACTAGACATTAGGAAGAAATTTTTTCCTGTGAGGAGGTGTTCAAGGCCAGGCTGGATGAGGCTTTGAGCAACCTGCTCTAGTGGAGGGTGTCCCTGCCCATGGCAGGGGGGCTGGAACTCGATGATCTTTAAGGTGCCTTCCAACCCAAATTGTTCTATGATTCTATGATTATTCTACAGTGCATATGAATATTGCATCATCTTTATTTTTAAGCATCTATAACAGTGATGTTATTACCCATAATAAGTTTCACACTGATAATGCTGACAGCACTGAAAATTGTCCTCTTTCCATGCACACAGGCAACAAGCAAGGTTAATTTTCTCATACTGAAGTTCAATTTTAGTGCCATACTGATAGGCACCATGATCTGTATCACATTTATACGTACATGCCTAGATATCCAACACAGTAAAATGCGGTGATTACCGTTATCTGGTACAAGTAGTTCTCCTTCTAAAGCTCTAGTACAGTTGCTTTTAAACTTTGCTTAGAAAACTGGTTTGTCCTTATTATTGACTGAGGAGATGGATACAAGTTCATTTTTCCTCAGGATTAACTGAGGAGCACAAAATGACCTGCCAAAACTTGCACAAGTGTGGCAGAGCTGGGAGCAGGACTCTAATTCTTCCAGAAATAAAACTTCACCACTTCTTGTGGACAATGCATATTTTTCACAAATGATTTCACAACTTGGAGAATTTAAATGTCACAAACGAAAATACACATGTAACTTCAGAGCATGACAAATAAAAAAAATGCATGTGACTTCTCTGTGGAAGTTTAGATTTTGAATACGGAACCAGAAACACTCATTCAAACTTGAGGACATTTATCTTGCCATGTATTTTTTAAGCAGTAGCATTCAAAGTTTTTAAAATGGAAAAATAGTCAAGGCATTGATGGGCAGAGTAGTTTTTAGAGATGTTAAATGGGCCGTCACTTCAAGAAACAATTGACATTGACAAAGAAATTAGGTGCTCAGAACTAGACATTTCATCATCTAGTTAAAGCCTGGGAAAGCAGCAGGCAAAAACTGAGTCACCAAAGGAATGTTGAAAACTAGTTATGATGGGACTCCCAATATAATTCAGCAAATTTTCAGTGAAGGAAGGAACCAGAAAAAAAACTCAGAACAAAGTGAAAGCCCAGCTGCAGTGACTGCTGAGGTATTACATGTCTTTCAATGACAGGCAAAGTCTTCCATAGTATCATATTAGTCAGAATAAAAGAAGTGGCTGGGAAAAATTAGAGGAGGAGTAGAACAAATATATAAACAATTAATTCAACAAAATGGATTATAACAAATTCTGAGATTTGCAAATTCTGTGCCAAACAGCAGATAGAAATATGACTGGCAAGTGTCAAGTATCTGCCACAACAAGCATGTAATCAGGCAGCCGGTGAAACAGGGAGCGGTTTACTAAAAGAGTCAACCCACTGAACTGTTTTGAGAAGGAAGATGTGAATGTAGTTTCTTAAGTCCTCCTGTTGGGAAGAGACGTACACAGAAATCATTACTGTATCATTCATAATTCCATTCAGCATCATCATTAAGTGTCCTCACATTTAATGTTTTTATGGTGTTCAAGACGTTTTACAAGCCTTATAAGGTCGAGGGGGGTGGAGACCTCCCACTGTGGTTGAGTTCAGTGAAGACCTTTCAAGAAGACCTTTTGCATTACAGTAAAGTTACTAGGATAAATCAGCCTTCTAACTTGATTGATTAATCAATGAGTTGGGGGTCACTTTTAAAACTGCACAGATCAGAAACAAATATTTTTCTCTGTGCTACTTCAGACTAGGAAAAAAGTTCCTTCTTGTCATCAAAGATACAAAAATCTTCAAGAATTCCAAATACAGTGAACATTTTCTGTTGTGTCAAAACATACTAGAACCAGAGAAAGTGACAGTTTGGTAAAACATATATTTTATACCACCTAGGTATATGAGTCACTGTTTTCCACTCTGTAACTTGGTATTTTGCTGTGAAAACCTTAGCTCTGACCCAGGATGAATAGTTTTCCCACCACAGCATAGAATGGGAGCGGCCTGGCCTAGGAGGTAGGGTGCTGAGTTGTTGGGGAGTCAGAGATGCTGACTCACAGAAACAGCTCCTGGTTCTCCGTGATACGTGACAGTTCCTGGGAATCCCAGTGAGTGTGAGAGTCAGCAACAACCTGCACAGATGAAGCACCTTCTGGCAGTAGAGAAACAGAAGCAAGCAGAGGGGTGGCTCATACATCCTATCAGAGATCATGTGGATGAGGCAGACCTAATGCAAAGACAACTATGAGCAAGAGGTTACAGGTGGTGAAGAACGGAAGAGAAACAGTGGGACCAGGAACCAGGAAGAGAAAGAGGGGACTTCCCAAAGAGGAGAGTGGAAGAGCTACAGAGTCCTGGAAGATAAAGCTACAGAAGTAGGTGGATGGTGGGTGGGTGGAAGGGTATAAGAATTGCTGAGAGGCAAGTTCACAGGACAGTAGGGTACATGGCACACAGGGGCATTGGAAGGACTCAAATGAGAGCCAGGAAATGCTGAATAGAAGGATGGGAGTATAACCTGAGTGAAGCTGGAGTTGATGATTATTTTCTAGGACCAAGCAAAGAAATTTGAAAAGGAAGAAAAGATTGTCTGTTTTCAGAGGGAAAGATGAGAGAATATAGTTGGAGGCCAGAAGGGACACAAAGAGGTAGAGAAAAAACTAAGGAAGCAAAGAATGTTGAATGTACAGAAAAGAGAAATAGCGATGCATGAGGGACTTCCAAGAGAAGAAATCTCTGAGGCAAAAGGGGTAGGTATAAGTGAGTGAAGAAAGACGTTGATAGAGATGATAAATCTTGTCTCTTTAGATATCATAGACTACATAAATGACTATTTTCTAGTCAAATAAATAGAAAATTTCCCATTGGTTCCATTCCAGTGAGGAGATCAGTTCAGCCATAAGGATGTGGATTCTTAGTAAAGTGTCGACCTTTGGGGGCATGGAGAGGGGATAGGTACTTGCCCAACAATTATATACTGTGTTTGGATAATATTTATTGTGGCCAACTAAGTTTAGTAAAGGTAATTCGCTCGGAGGTGTCTATGTGGGGTGGGTGGTGAAATTCCCCACTTGCCTGTGACCCTAACAGAATAAGAGCTGGACCCTCGTGAGAGCTCATTCCCTCCAAACTTAACACCTTAGTTACTCACTTAAACTGATTATTCTTCAAACTCCTGGTTTGTCCAATTGCAGAAACCTGTGTCAGGATTTAAAATTCACCTCTTAAAACCACATTTTGGTTTAACCACATAGGTCTTGTTAATGTTAATTGAAGTTTGCTATCTGAGTCCTTGGAAAACCACTTCAAATTTTACTCTCAGCTTTCAGTCTGTATCCTGACTTATCTTTAAACTCACTGTGAAAGGTACTTCTGGTTGTCAGACAAATACTGTTTCTAATTAATTAAACTTTTAAAATTCTCTTTCCTTATACAAGCAGAGGAATATTTAGTTAGTGTAATGCCCCACTTTGTCTATAGGATATATGAATCATTGAATATCAGCTACAGAATAACTCCACTCTGAGATAACATTCATAGGTGGTCTGTGTGCCAACTCACCTGTATTAATCTTTCATTAACCTTCTAGCATTCAGCTTCCAATTTCCAGTATCACAGAGCAGACATCAGATTTGTGGACTAATCAATAGTTCCTCGTGCCATGGGACACTAATACAAAACAAGAAGACATGGTATTTTTTTCATTCCTTTCAGACCATGCACATTTGCTTATGATGATGACTGAAATTCTTTGAAACTACTATTTTTTTTGAATTAATTCTTCCCCCAAGCATAATACATGAATGCTTTGTTCAGTATTTTTGATGCTAATTCTATTTTCCTCAAGCAGAAGCTATATACCTACAACTTTTCAGCATTTGGAGTGTGCAACCTTCTAATTGCTTGTGACTTAGGGTAATTTTTTTACAATTACATGTACAATGTACAATTTCCCTCACACTACTCTCTTCAATTCTACTCTTTCTGTTTTAGAATTTTAGATTTTTCAGTCCTTTATACCCTCAACACCATTGGCATTGAATGAACTTCTTACAGGCTTTATGGAGGACTCTATTGTCAGCTGAAAGACTTCTCTAAATTGCCAGGTATTGACTACTTTCAAAAATTTATTTTAAATTCGTTTTTGCTGCATTTATGTGTGCCCTTGCTAGTCATATCTCAGGATTTTTATTTTCTCTTTTCTGAGCTGCAATCTCCTCTCTGACATGCTCTGTCTCTGATTTCTGAATCATGTCAATTGGTCTTGATTTTCCTTCACTTTTGTCCTAATCATGCTTTTTAAAAGAACAATTACTTCACTGTGCCAGCTCCTGCTTCAGAGGTAACACACTTTTATAATACACTAAGTTGATCACTTTTTGGATGTAATATTTTAGTACCACACTCTGAATGGCCTACATTAACTGTATAAATGGTGCGCTTGCTCTCAAAAATTTCACTTAACTGCCAGGCTAGCCATGGCAGCATTTTAGTGGTCTCAAAAATGTATCAGAGTGTTCTATGAGAGTCTCTAATTTTACGAAAAATACTTACAAAATTGAATCAGTAAAAATGTCTTCTAATTTTCACTGACTAACAATGGTGAGCCATGTGTCACAAATGCTTATCCAGACACTCCAGAATCTACTTGCACAACATGGTATGTAAAACAAGCATTTCAAATACCTAGCATACACAGTCCAAAAGCACAAGGTTAAGAAAATAATAGTACTATGATACCTAGCATAAAATTACTTTCTCATTGTTTCCACTACGTTATTAATCTTTCTCACTGATATTCATGGTGCAGGGGGGTTGGAACTTGATGATCTTTAAGGTCCTTTCCAATCAAGACCATTCTACGATTCTATGATTCTATGACTTCTGTGCATTTCTTTATAGTCCACCTCAATGCTATTCAGTTTTTATAATACCCAAAGTCTTGAATATGCCAGATTCAAAATGTCTACTCTCAGTTTTCAGGATCCTGTCAACAAAATAATTTAACCTACACATTCATTTCACACTGCTGAGCCTGGGGTTTTCAGCTTCATTTGCAGTCACTCTTCTGTCTGAACACATTTCCTCGGTTCCACCTTTTCATCATTTTCTCCTCCCTGTCCCACTTCATTTGTGCCCATTTCATGAGGCATAGTGTATCTTGTAATGCAGTATATATTCTTCTGCCCTGACTTGTTTTGCAGTGAGCATGCACACACACTTGTTTTAGTAAGCCTTCTTGATATTTTTCCTGAAGTTATCATTGTAGTTGTAATCCTAATCACTTTATATTTTGCAAAAATTAAGATGTTAAAGCAGACAAAACTTCTGGATATCTTGTAATTTAATCAAAACCAGTAATTTTACAGAAACAGGCAAGTGATGTGTATCCACACTAACACAAAATCTCTTTCATTTCCTGAACAGAAGCAGTCATTTTAGAATAGGATGTATTTTGCAGTTGTGATTATTGTGCCATATGAAGACTTTCCTAATGTCACAGAGAGCATTTCTGGTAACCCTTTTTAAAACTTTTATGAAAGTATATGTATTTCAGTATATTTGGATAAAATTACCCATTTTTTTTTCAGTGATAGGGAGGTACGTGTATTTTCTTAATCTTAAGAATGTGAGTCCTTTAAAATCTTGTTGTGTGTTTTAGACGTATAGAGGCTCAATTATTAGCTGAGTACTGTCATTTGACTAAGGTATGGTAAGTGCTATGTACAGAAAAAAGTTGATTTTTTTCACTCTTCCTTCAGGTAGCACATGCATTCTTCCATGCTATTGTTTCCTTTTGTTTTAATAGCTTATTTTTTGTACCTTTTTTCTAGGCTCAGTCAGAGCATACCAGGCATCTCGCTTTTTGCCCAGATTCTGTTCTGTTTCCTTGACCCTCCTAAGCTGCAAACTTCCAAACTCAGTTTTTTAACAAACTTGTTACAAACTTTTATAAAGGTTTACTTGTCCCACAGGAATTTAGCTTTCATTTTAGTTTCTTTAATACACATTGCACACCTTGTCACTTCAGTTCCATTATGTCCTGTCATTTATATTATAATAAGTCATTCCTGAGTTAATCAACATCCCTACTTACAATGCTTATTAATGTGCCACATTGTGGTGTTCCTTCTTCTGTGACTACTAAATTTTAAAAGCATATTCCTACTCCTCTCATACCTCTCCCTTTTGAAAGTTATTTTTGTATTTTACTCTTTGTTTTCTCATTACTTTCCCCACCCTCTATGCTATTTTAATTTCCTTTATTTTTCATACCCTTACCAAATTAGTTTAATATTATGGTACTTGTTTTCTATTTTTCTTCCATTTTTTTTTTTTTTTAATGCTTTGGAAATAATTCGCTCAGATGACTAAAAGGTCATTTATCCTAACGGTACCAATAATTATTTGGTTGAAGGTAAAGCCCATGGGACCCAGTCAGGTGAGCTCCTTTACCCTGAGTGCTGTACAAACACAGTCATTGCCAGAGGTCAACAGGACACGAAGTTACAATTTCAGTTGGACATTTAATTTAAGAAAAGATGCAACAAAGGATCACAACAAATGACAATGTAAGGAGAGTGAAGAATACCACTCCGGAGCAGAAAATACACTTTGGCCTGAACTCATATTCATTTTCAATACCTATGTGGCATATCTAATTGAGCCTAGTTACCCTGAGTCTCTGCAGAGTCTACAGGAAAAGACAACCGGAATGAAACACTGTGGGAGCTAGCAGCCTCCGCACAAGGCTTCTATTGCCAACGTGACTCGACACCTTGCTTCAGTTCCTCAGAAGACCTGGAAATCCTGGAAATTTACACTCAGACTTGACATAACTTGTTATCTCTGTACAGGCAAAAGCTTGCACTGAGTCAGTATCAAAATTTCCTTCCTATGGCTAGTGTCCATTGCCATTTGTAAAGCCTCTTTGGCAGTACAGATCCAATGAATCTATCATGAGAAGTAACTCCAGTTACTCAACACTTCCAAACTCTTGACTGAGATATGAGATGAGAAAAGGTCAGGTCTACACTTGAAAGTTATATTGCTACAATTTGGATGATGATCTTGTTATTCAAAAATAGTGTGCACCTTAATGTTAAAATATAAGTATAGATGTACTTTAGATAGAGATTGCTTAAATCCATTCCTGTGTGGAATATCTGTACCATTATATAGCACCTTTATATCTGTATGATCATGAGCGCTCAGAGAAAATTGTACAACTTTAAATACATACCTTATAGTTGAAGTGGGAGAACTTGCTGTTTAAGATGAGCTTCTTTGGTTCCTCTAATCACTCAGACTTTTTCAACCCTAAAAACTTCCAAGTTTTCCTTTCTAGTTAAATATTTGAGCTGCGGATCATTTTTTCCTGAGGTATATTAGCTTTCATTTTTCCCATGTTAAATGTCATGGGCAGTTAGCCAGCTTCTTTATTACTCCTCCTATAATCTTTTAACCCTCCCTTCATTTTCTGCTTTGTGCTGGAATCAAAGTGAATTCACACAGCTACATACATTTTAAATAGCTAAATGCACATTTTTTCCCGAAGACTGGAAAGAGATTTGCTTTCTTCATAGATTTACACTGATGCAAGGTCACTGGTTTCTCCAACATTGCTTAATGTGAGAGAAGAGTCAGGCAGTAAGTTCCTGATTTGAAGTCTGCACTTGAAAAGACCCTTATTGACTTCAGTAGGCTTGGGATTCAGCCATGAATGGATGGTTGCACTCAAAGAGTTGCAGTCAACAGCTTGATGTCCAAGTGGAGACCAGTGATGGGAGTCAGTATTGGGACCAGTGTTGTTTAACATATTTGTCAGAGACATGGAGAGTGGGATGGAGTGCACCCTCAAAAAGTTTGCCGATGACACCAAGCTGTGTGGCACAGTCGACACACTGGAGGGAAGGGATGCCATCCAGAGGGACCTTGACAGGCTCGAGAAGTGGGCCTGTGTGAACCCCATGAAGTTCAAAAAGGCCAAGTGTAAGGTCCCGGACCTTGATCAGGTCAATCCCAAGCTAATACAGGCTGTGTGGAAAATGGATTGAGAGCAGCCCTGAAGGAGAAATCTGTAAAAACAAATTATAGGATCAATGGTTTAGTACTCTGTAAATTTCATTTAATAAATGAATATAAAAATTGGTCCAAAATGTCCCCATAAATTTATACCTCTCTATTCCCATTCTTTAAATCAATATAGATACAACACAAGGAATCTATCTATGTCAAGCTATCAATAGTTCCAACACTTATGTCTTTTGTTTTATATACTTTTCTCTTAAGTTAGCAATACAAATATATCTACAATGTTCCTCTTTTATAACTATATAAATTCAAATTCAGAATGACTTTTCTGGTTTTATTTCAATTACCATAGAATTATAGAATGGTTAGGGTTGGAAAGGACCTTAAAGACCATCGAGTTCCAACCCCCCTGCCATGGGCAGGGACACCTTCCACCAGACCAGGGTGCTCAAAGCCTCATCCAACCTTGAATATCACCAGGTTTCGGGCATCCACAACTCTGGGCAACCTGTGCCAGAGTCTAATCACCCTCACAGTAAAAATTTTCTTCCTAATATCAAATCTAAATCTACCTTCTTTCAGCTTAAAACCATTATCTCCTATCTCATCACTACATGTCCTTGTAAAAAGTCCCTCTCCAGCTTTCTTGTAGGCCCCATTCAGGTACTGTAAGCCTGCTATAAGGTCTCTTTGGAACCTTCTCTTCTCCAGGATGAACAGCCCCAACTCTCTCAACATGTCCTCATAGGAGAGATGTTCCAGCCCTCTGACCATCTTTGTGGCCCTCCTCTGGACTCGCTCCAACAGGTCCATGTCATTCTTCTGTTGGGGGCCCCAGAGCTGGATGCACTACTCCAGGTGGGGTCTCACAAGAGCAGAGTGGGAGAGTCACCTCCTTTGACCTGCTGCTAATACTTCTTTTGATGCAGCCCAGAACATGGTTGGCTTTTTGGGCTGCAAGTGTCATGTTCAGATTCTCATCAACCAACACCCCCAAGTCCTTCTCTTCAGGGCTGCTCTCAATCCGTTTTCCACACAGCCTGTATTTGTGCTTGGGGTTGCCCTGATCCAGGTCCAGGACCTTGCACTTGGCCCTTTTGAACTTCATGAGGTTCACGCAGGCCCACCTCTCAAGCCTGTCAAGGTCCCTCTGGATGGCATCCCTTTTGTCCAGCATGTTGACCATGTCCAGCTTGGTGTTGTTGACAAACTTGCTGAGGGTGCACTCAATTCTACTGTCCATGTCTCTGACAAAGATGCTAAACAACACCGTTCCCAATACCAACCCCTGAGGAATGCCACTCGTCATTGGTCTCCACTTGGACATTGAACTATTGACCACAAGTCTTTGAGTGCAACCATTGAGCCAATTCCTTATCCATGGAGTGGTCCAGTGGATTATGGCTTTAAAAAAAAAAAAAAAAAGTAACAAAAATTCCACATCACTCACTATAGAAAAAAAATCTGTCTGCAAGATTTTAATCCCATGATCTTAATGAAACAACTGTGTTAGAAACCTATGGAAAGAAAGCTCTGTAACAGCGGTGGTGACAGTATAAATGGTGCTACTACATCATACAAAGCCTGCAGAGGGCATACAGGCCTTCTTTAGAAAGATATGGAAGAACGTTGATGTATCTCATAAAGCTGACAGGTCATTGCTATCCATTGTCTTGCAGAACAAATTAATAGAGTCGTTGGTTCTTACTAGACAAAACTGTTCAGAGCAGATAGAATTTATCCTGAAAAGTTGCTGCGTTCTGCTTGCTGGTACAAAATGCTCTTCAGCTTTCCATCTTTCAGTTGTTGGCAGGTACTTAAATAAGAAACACAGAGAGCCCATTTACAGTTGCGGGTCTCTGTCCTGACTCATAATTATAGTTCTTAGATAAAGCTCTTTTTGTCCAGAATAGAACATTACATAGACCCCAGTGGTACAATTAATCACCCTCCAGATATGTCAGCAGCATGATACAAGAGTTGGTAAATTTATTACAATTTTTTTGTGTTGGATAGAAATCAAAAAGGAACTATTTGGCAATACGTCTCAGATCATTACAAAGTTGTCTACTGTGGCACTCCAACCTTGACAGGCACAGATCAGCTCTGCACGGAAACTTGCAGAGCCAAAGGGGACTTGTAAAACCAAACTAATCTGCATTCTGTTATCCTAAATATTTTCACCTGAGAGACTCTGGTGAATTTTTTATAATAAAGAAGGGGGGAAAGGAGGAAAAAAACTCATGCCTTTTACATCAGTGAACTAAACAGAGCAGTATTTTGATGCTTACTGCTACTGGTAAACAGCATTTGTGTCAGTATTTCCTTTAATGGGACTGAGTGACGGCTCAAAAAGGGCATGTGTAGGGTTTGTAACTTGTAACAATTGTCCTGAAACTGATCTAACAACTATTTCATCGTGCTTTCTGTGTCCGTTACCTTTCAAACACATGCAAAAATATTACAAAATTTGAAAGGATGATAGCAAACATTCCTAGTTTATACTCTGCTGTTATAAAACAAATGTCAGGAGAATATATGATGTCAGGAGAATGTATGTGGGCTCACAAGTTAATGCTTTTTAGAACTGTGATTTTGTGTTATTTCACTCATTCCAGAATACTGGGAAATGTTTTGCAATAACTTTCACACAGTATTACCAGTCTCACAGTTTTATTTGAGATAATGTCTCAAGTAGGCTTGATTACTATGATTGCTTATTTTTCTTCTCTTTGTACTGTATGTCTATCTTCTTTCATTTAACTGAAGTGTGTTTGCAAGTTAAAGTCTGAAACTGCTTCACCATGTAGGTTTTTTGATCCTCGACTAGCAGGGGCACTAGTGTTGGCTTAAGTCTCTTCTTTTCAAGTCCACAAGGGAATCCCTTTAAGTCATGAAAACAGAACTTCCTTAGCTAAATATAAATAAAACAGTGCCAGCTGTATTTCATTGTCTTCCCCAAGCTGAAGGAGAAACAAGCAGATACTTGCAAAAGCAAAATATTAATCTGGTTGCTGGACCTTATTGCACAGGCAAATGAAATCCGTGAACATCATATGGGAAAGCTACACCTTGTAGATTAAAGCTATATGGAAAGGCTTTGTTACAAAAGTATTGCTTCAAAAACAGGTGAGTCTACAGATTTTCTTAAAAAAGAGCATTCATCTTAAATTCTCCTACACCTATTGGCAGGTGACTAGCTAAGTGGTTGTAAACCAGGGTGAAAAATGGCTTCTGTGGAGGTAGAAGGTACTTTTTATGTACTTTGTTTCTCTTGAACTGTTCCATTTTGATGCTTAAGAGTGACACAGTAATTTTTAAAAGCTGTTTCTGTTTTGGTGAGAGATCATGGTCAAACTAAGACCATGCATCAATGAATTGGAATATAGTCTACTAAATTTATGAAGACAGAAACTCTTCAGGCTGCCTTTTGCTATTATTCTCCTGGATGATGAGTGTGATGAAAATAAGACGTCCTCAGTTGTAAGGGGTTGGGGTAGTGTTTAAAGTATCATGATTGTGTAGCTACACATCTTCTATATTGTGTCATATAGGCCTACATATCTGATATGAAAATTGGGATGCAGAGTATTCCTCTGATACAGCATAGCTGTATTTCAAGACTAAATTATGATTCTCTAATACACTGAAATGCCCTAGGTAGGGGCCAAATTAATGGGAATAAAGTGCATGGGTGGGGTGGAATTTCTAACTGAGGGATTTTGATCCTAATTTACATTTTAGGTCAGGCAGACTCCAGTAAATACATACTCACTCTCCAGACTGCCAGTTTTGACTAGTGTGCAATCTCCACATCAAAGTATGCAGTGCCATGGCTAGTCAGATCTTCAGAGGTTTACCTTAGGCTCTACTGCTATTTTTCACTTCCAGTGCTGCATCCTGCTCTCTGTCTTTAGGAAAAGTGAACATATGATAATCATTTTGCTGTTTCAGAGCTACAGGGAAAAAAGGGGAGGGATGGCTGTGACTTGGGGCTTCTTTAGTTCCTTCTCCTAACTAGAAACACTCCAAACTTTTAAACAAATACAGAAATTTGAGTTTCTAATCATTGAGGAGGGCAGCAGCTCTCAAATGGTCTTTCACTGTCCAAACCAAATTTTTGACCAAATGTCTACATTTTAAAAGAACTAGAAAATGTCCTTCTTCCTGCATTCTAGCCTTCAGATTACTGTACAATAGCCCAATTCCCTGTAGGTGTTCCAGGTGGTTTGTCAGAGTCTAAGGGCTCTTTGGACTAGACTGTCCGTCAGCATGGCTAAATATCTCAAACCTCAGTAAATCCAGGTTCAGGGAATGCAAAATAGCTCATTCTTCAGATTTAGCTAGGTATCTGTCTCTTCAGTCTGCACCTGATGATGTCTCTAGAAGTTGCAGGCAGATGCATACTGTGTAAAATATCTGCTAGGGGAAGACTTTTAGCGATCCCAGCTTGGCCATCATAACTCCTCTGGCAGAAAATATTCCCCCTGGATCCACTGCTTATGGCATTCTCTCTCACTCAGTTACAGCAAGTCAGATAAGCGAGTCCTGCAATTTAAACACTGTGAGCCAATCTGGCTCATCTTCACAGAAACATGTTAGGGAATGATTATATGAGCAACAGAATCAGGGGACACGAGGCTGAATTGGCGGGGAGAGAGTAGGAGGAATAATCGCTAAGAGAAGGTCAGTAGTGAGCAGCTGTGGGCACACTGGAGAAGGGAACCGGTTGCACTGGCACAGCTGGAGCTGGACGGCAGCAGCCATCCGGTCCTCGGAGGCCACTGTGCTGGGGGCTGAGGGCAAAGATGTAGAATAGGTACCGGGGGTATCAAAATGATTAACATCGTCCCTAGGTAATTCAGGAACGGTCCTGTAGTATGCTTCAACATGGCTGGCAGGGATACGCTGTGAGAGCAGGAGGTGCCTGCTGTAGAACGAGAGAAGGTGGCTTCAGCTACTCACTTCACTGCCCTCTTTCCTCAGCTGCCTGCTCTTGGTGCTCTGGCTGAACATCCACCACACTCATGATACACCAAAGGGAAGGGGTTTTATGCATATTACTGATGTACTTTGCCAAAAAAGGACATTAAACCAAATTGGTTGACTTTGCACTGAAGCACATAAGAAATGCTAAGGCAGCCATGTCTGCTGTCCCTGCTGCAGGGACTGTATTCTCCTGTAGGCATGTAATAACAGGAGAAAACATTTTAAATTCCCTGGCTGTTTGTCTTTTTTTTTTTTTTTTTTTTTTTCTTTCAGTGAGCAACTGACTAAAGCCTGATCCTTTTATTTCTAAACTGCTTCCCTGCCACTGATGCAGTTACAAAGAGATCAGCTCTTTCGTGCAGACAAAACTCAAACTGATGTTTAGGGCTTTTTCTGCTGCACCTCAAAGTAGACTCTTTCTAGAAAGACCTGGAAAGCAACAGGGACACTGGCAGATTTGCCAATGTCATGCAAAGTATGCTTTTGTAGAGGGTGATCTAAAAAGAAAACATTTACTCAGAGAAGTTGTATTGCAGTTTTCTGTGGTTCCTAGTGCCAAAAGGTGAGCAAACATATTGCAGGCCTTTGCCCGGGCCTAATCCCAGGCAGGTGGAGACTGTGGGATGGTTCTCTCATTGAGTCACAACATTCTTGCATCATGAGCAAGATATTGCTATGCCAGGATGCTGGCTACAGTGGGCCAATGTTTGAGATTTCATTTTCTTTAAAGACTGAATTAAAGGAAATGTAAGCTCTTTCATTCTCTCTGTGTCTCACCTTTTTTTAAATTTTAGAATAGAAAAAAAAATAGAAACATTGCAATATCACAGTATTAAAATATTTACATTTTTAATTTCATTTTCTTCAAACTTTCCCTTTGTCATATCTGTGTCCTCTTATTATTGTCTCCTTTGCTTCCTAACTTTGTTTCAAAAGCACTTCTTCCCCTTTTCCTCCTCCCTCCTTTGCTTGTCTGTGACACCTACCTTTCTATCTTCCTTTTCCTTGCAATTTATGCAATTCTAGTTTTCCATAAGATTTTTTGTTTTACAGGAGTGCTATCTAAATGCAAATATTTAAGGAAAAACACAAGAAGATAAAGTGAAGTACTTAATCACTGGAGTATATATTCAACTGGCTTCAACATCAAGACAGTAGCAGCTAACAAAACACCTAATAGTAATCCTCAGTAAATATTTTTTAAAATTACAAAATTTTGATCAAAAAAGTAGGTTTTCCTTTCTATATCCCTTATGATTTTTTTTCTTATTGGTTATATGAATATACTTGAAAATAGCATTATATGTATTCAAAAAGTGTCCAATGAGACAACAGTAAAATACAAATCATGCATCTGTGAAACCTCGTGTGATCAGTATATTCAGAATACCAAAACTACTATTGTCTACTCCTCTACAGAACCCTCTGTTCAGGAATTTATTCATATCACCTGTTTATGAAATGCATTCACAACAAAACCATCATAATTAGGCCTTTATGCCAGAATTTCAAGAGAATTAAAATTCAACTCTTCCCTATAATTTTAATCTGGCTAAAATCAGAGGTAATTGCAGAGCTGAAGGAGCTTTTTTTTGCTCCTGGGATCTGGTTTAGATGAACTCTTTGATAATATCATGTAAGATGAGTTGATATAAAGACATTTCCAGTGCAAGACTAGTAGTGACAGTGATAGGCACCTGGAATTACCTATGATAGATGGACAGATAAGTAGGATAAGCAGTTTTAAATCATTTTTTTTCCAGGAAATGAAATCTTCCACCCCTAAAATCTCCAGAGCAGTTTAATTTAGTTTCCACTGGGCAACTTATCTACAACAGCACCCTTTACTCCAAGAGCTGTGATTTAGGTAGCCAGTATTTTCACAGGAAGGAGTGACACCCTTACCACTTGCATTTGCAGAAGCCCTCTGACACCCCAGCTTGGTTCACTTTGGCTCCCCCTCCATGCCCACCCCAGCAGTCACAACCGCCGAGGCTCAGAAGAGCTGCTCCTGCTGCCCCACAGCACCCTCCAACCTCGCTGCCATATCTGATCTATGGCTGTGTGCAGCTCCCCTTTGGGCAGAGCCGCCCCTTTCAGTTATTGGCAGGTGCTGCTGAGCATCTTCCCAGGCTGCAGCAGGACTACAGGAGTGGCTGTGCCAGTGCAAATGTCACACTGTGCTAGGAAATGCAGAACCTGACCCAAGGGGTCTCTGCACTATAGCAATACAGCTGGGTTCCAAAAGTTCAGTGAGCAAACTGGAGATGATTGTCCCTAGAGGGACAAATCTCTCACCTTTCACTCCACCTTTGTCTGGTGGACTTCTTTGCTTTCACACAGTACTTCACAGTGTTTCCATTTCCACATTCCTGTGAGTGTGGGAAGTGTCATGATCCCATTTCAAAGATAATGATCCAAAGCAAAGGTTCACCTTCTCAAAGACTGCACCTACCCTGCTAAAGTCATCTGTCTTGGCCAGTGGTCCCTTGGCCACGGGCTAAGCAACAGACTGACTGTACATTTCACATTACTCAGGTTTAGCTCCCTTTAGAACAGACTGGATACATCCACACTGACTAGATAATGACCCTGTTTACCCTTTTGGTTCCAAGTGGTGGCCTTAACGCATACACCTTTTTTGCACATGTTTTGCGCTTAAAAGTACCTAAAACTGAGAACTGTCACAGCTCACTAGAGTGATGTTTCTGGAATGCCCCCAAGGTTCTGTTCTCAGGCATGAAATAAAAGCTTTATATGGCCTTAGATTTGTTGCCTTGGATATTTTACACAGATATATCTGAAGGATTTTATAAAAAAGGATGAGACAAACATGGTAGTGTTGTCTACACTGCCCACAGTGAACTGCCACTTGAGGAAAGCTCTCCCACATTTCACCCAAATTAGATCTTGGAGAGAGAAAATTGAATTAGTCCCAAGGAGTAATCCAAGGGCAAAATAACACACACATGCAGTGTTGATGATCAGTGGACCAGGACCTGCAAGTGAACTGGAAAGCCAAGTTATTTGAGACTGTGGCTGCACTGCAGGTATTGACACTTTATTTCTATCAGTCTCAATGGAGACCTAAACCCACGTAAGGATATTGGTCTAACTAACGCGTCTGAAGCAGTGGACAAATTAACCTACTCTCAGTCTGCAAAATATTACTGAAAGTCACAAGCTATCTGAAAATCAGTTTTAAGCTTGTACTCTATTACATTGGAAATACTGGGTCAAAACTCAAGATCCTGGTGTCTCACACGATGCTTTGCAATCCTAAAGCTAGCTGGAACTTGAGGCCTGAGCCAAAACATCGTCTGAGCACACCGTACTCACATGAAAGACTGAAAATAACAATCTCACTTCCATTTCTCGTGGACAACAAGTGCTTGCAAGGGGCTTATTCTTTGCCGTTCCTCTTTGTCTCTTCTTAATCTGTTTGTCTAAAGTGGAGGCAGACCAGGACAAAGAAAGCAGGTTAACACTGGAGTACTGCCTGCCATCTTCCCAGGCTGTGAGGAAGATCATCTTGGACCTCCAACTTATGATGCTTAGTCCCACACCAATATAGGCTTTAAGTTCATTCTCTGAAAGAAATATTCTTAAAAAGCAATATTTCTTCAGTTGAAGCAGGAAGCCTGTGACAAAGTTAAGCATTTGTTCTGTGGGCCCCAAGCTACCATTGCATCTCCTGACTTTAAAGGGCAGCAGAGGGGAAAACAAGCTTCCAGTCTAGTCTTACTTTGCCAGTTAGTCACTCTAAGAACATATCACCAACACGCATGCTTGCCTTGTGGTCACAAAGTATTGGAGCATTTCATCCAGCTATGGGCAGGGTAGAAGTTAACAAATCTGTATTTTAAGCATATCCTAAATCAATAAAAAGTGCCAGAAAATGTACATGCATAAGTGAAAAACCAAACAAGTGGGCTGGCCTCAGGATATCATTATTTATTGAAACAGATTTTTCTTTTCCTTATGGTTTCAGAAACAAATGGCAGGTGCAAACAAAGAACAAAATTATTCATAATTAGTTCTGCAGACTATTTTGAATCACACTGTTGAGCTCTGGATAAATAATTCAGATTTTACTCAGTAAATCTAAAACCAAAATCCGTTTATAAAATGAGAATGCTTATTAATCTGTAGCTCTCAGGTTAACAGTTTGTGTCAATTACCCAAGTAGTCTTGCATCACTGGTAACCTTAATCATATGCTGTGTTTCTGTTCTTCAGTACAACAGTGAGAGTAAGAATTCACAATTTCTCTGTTTCATGCCAGTCAACTTCTTTATTAGAATATTTGTGAAAAGGAGAAGCTGGCAGCTGAGTTGAGACAAGTTTCTTCTTAAGGTCATCAAATTCTCAGAATTAGCCACCTTGTCTTTCCTGATACCTGTGCAGCTCTTGTGGTTAACCAACAACTTCCCAAGTGCTGCCTCAGAAATTAGGACCCAGTTTTCAACATTTTGTCAAGCTTCTATCATAATTTTTGGCAAGTTGTCAAGGTTTAGGTCTCCAAAACATTTGGAGGTATGGGAAGTTAAGTGCGCTGTGTAGTCTCTGCTGAGTCAATCTGAAGGTTTTGGAGACCATTATGAGTACCTAATACAAGTATTCTTGATTGAGGAGGCATACCTTACTAGTGAAATGATATATTATGGGTGGGACTGTGCTGGGCTCAGCAGCTCTTTCCTCCTCATTGTAATATATTCCTCCTTCATAGGTGATGAGGGTATGGGATGCAGATATACACAGGTCAAGTAGAATAAACAATGTCAGCAAATACACAGCAACATCCAAAGCATCCTTCCTGCATGCATCAAGTAAATATACAAGCTACATTGTTCCCAGGCACCTTAATAAACCAGATCTCTACTCTTTTATCACTTTTTGTTCTGAAGCCAGAAGTTCCCACTTGACTTTACCACATTTCATGCTAGGAAGGTGATGGGAACCATCCCATTAAGCCATGCCTCATGAAGAAACATGAAATGGGGAAGGCATTGCTTAAGGTTACTCAGAATATTATACTTCTATCTAAACACAGAGTTAGGCATACTGGTTTGCCTGAATGCAATTAGGTAATTTGCTGAAGCTATTTAAAGGAACCAAAATTACTTTCTGACCTGCTTAGAAAAAGCAAGCCAGTGATGGCTCAGGCCACTAGCAGAACCAATGAGCTGTATACTGGGTACAATAAATAGTAACTACTAATCATTTGTGACAATAAATATATTTACATGCAAGCAATTTTGCTTGGTAATTTCTGTGTAGAACCTGTAACTTATTTTTTCAACATATCTTTTACAGGAAATTTACTCTTGGCTTTAAGAATTCAAGTGAGTGAAATTCAACCAACTGGCAGCTTATTCCACAGCCCAGTAAGCCTTGTGGTTAAGAAAAGCATGCAGTAACTCTACTTTGAATACCTTTTGTTGCCAGTCATAATCAGTGCCTCTTTGTATGACATTTTCTGCTCCATTTACAAAATTTAAAAAAGTCTTCTCCTTTTAAATGTTTGTGGAACACAATTATGTCACCTGTTAATCCAAATATAGAAAATGGACCAAGTTTTCTTAATGCTCTGCTAAATAATTTATATTTCAGGTCTTGGAGAGCTTTTTTGAAACCTTATCTAATGTCATAGAATCATGGAATGGTTTGGGTTGGAAGGGACCTTAAAGATCATCGAGTTCCACCCCCCCTGCCACGTGCAGGGACACCTTCCACTAGCCCACATTGCTCAAAGCCTCATCCAGCCTGGCCTTGAACACCTCCAGGGATGGGGCATCCACAACTTCTCTGGACAACCTGTGCCACTGCCTCACCACCCTCATAGTGAAGATTTTCTTGCTAACATCTAATCTAAATCTACCCTCTTTAATTTTAAAGCCATTATCTCTTGTCCCCTCACTACATGGGTGCCCATCATTCTGCCTTGAGGGTCAGGTAGGACAAGTGCCCCTCAGCTGTGCAGATCATCGCAGAATGGTGCCCCGTTGCTAGGTTCTGTGTACCTCAAGTCTCCCACTCAGCCAGAGGCACGCCCCTCCTCTGAAGCGGTGCCCTTCCTGCACACCCTCCCCACAAACTGCCGCCTCATGGCCTGGCTGCTGCCCCCCCCCCTGTTTCATTGCCCGGTCGCTCCAGGGATGCCTGTGGTGGGAGTGGGGGGTGGCCAACATTACTCCCAACCCCACCCACGCCACCTCAGCCGCCCTTGTGAGACCTGCCAGCTGCTGGCGGGTCTCTACACTCCCCCAGGGTTTCCCTGGCTCAGGAAACCGCCTGTACACTGCGATCCCTCGCTACACTGCAGGATCACCTACGCGACTGACTGTGTCAGTCTGTGTCTCAGCCTCTTTGTTCTCTCTCAACTTTGGGCCCAGGTACCAAAGTATTCATGGTAACAGGATGAGTAAGGAATGATACATTCAGTAACAACAGCACTTTGTATTACGAGCAGCTTTTACCCTGCCCATCTACCCAAAAACCACATTCTTAGGTGTGTGTGTCTCACCTTATCCGTTTTACTTTCACCACCAAACCATGACCCGCAAATTTCACTATCAAAGATATAGTACTAGCTGCAGGTAGTTGATAATTATATAGAAGAGCACTAGAATGAATATGGGAATGGTCTTTAAGTATGTGTGTCTTTAAATACTTGTATATTTAAAGACGTTCTGGGTGTTTGGGGGAAGAGTAGACCAGGAAGCCCTATGGGTGAACATAATGAATTAGTTGAAATAATAATTTAAAACAAAGTGGCAAAACACTTGAGAGACCATGGTCAAATAGGGGCCAATCAGAACAGTTCCTGCAGTGGGAAATACTGTTGTGTTAATCTCCTAGAACTCCTTGAATATGTTAATAAAGAAGAGCAGCTGGTGTAATTTATTCTAACCTCTCTGGGCCACTAGCAAAATTCCTTGCAAGAAGCTACGAAGGAAGCTAAGTAGTGATGGATCAAGAAGTGGTGGAGGGAAAGGAGGTGAAGGGCAGGATTAAATGGTCAATTTCATCATGTCAAAGGATAACAGCGATGGGCCCCACGGTTCCTGCTCGTCTACTTATTTATTAATCATCTAGGAAATGTGAATTGCTGTGAGGCAGCAAAATTTGCAAGGGATAAAAAATAGTTCAGCCTAAGTTCAGAGATGATTGTGTGCAACTTCTGAAACAAACAAAACTGTGTGACCTACTCACTCTGACAAATGAATTATCAACAAAAGCAAAGTAAGGTACACCAAGTGGAAAAAATATGAATTACTCAACACCTCACAGAGCTCTAAATTAGCCTACCAACTTTAGAAAGGGACCTAGTTATCCTTGTAAATTACTTCGGTAGAGACTTCTGCTTAATGTGCAGCTGTACCAGATAAGCAAACATATTAAGATGCATAAAGAATGGGAACTAATAGAGAAAGGATTAAACTGCCATTGCTATAGTCTGATCTGAAATACTGTGTGCAGTACCAGTGACTCCATCTTATAAACAATAATGCTGATTTAGAGAGGGTTCAGTGAAGGACAATAGAAATGATCAAGAGCATTAAAAAGTTCTCTTATTAAAAAAGATTGAAGACACTAGGGCTGTTGACCATGAAAAAAGGGATGTCAAATTTACAAACTGTAATGAAGGCTAAAGTGAAAGTATGTCTTCTAACACACACACCAAAACAAAGAGGCAGAGCTATTAGAAAGAGTAAAATGGAAAAATAAATACTTGTTTTGTATAATTTGCAGTTAGATTCTGAAACTAAGAAAATCACTGGGGCCTAGAATTGAGGATTCACAAAGAGACTGCTAGACAGGCATAGAGGTACACTGAATTTCTGGGGGTAACAACAGATAGAAACAGCCCTTACTTGAGCCAAACTGAGTTAGGGAGAACTACTGTCTCACAAATTATCCCACATCCCTACCCTTAGGTTTCTCTGAGCACCTACTCCAGAATCATCCTACCTGCTGTAGAAGACAAAGTATTAAATAAGACTGATTTGAGATGATTCTGACAGTTCCTTATGACATGGTTACAAGTGCCTTCGTTTTATATTGGCTCCCACTCTCAATTCCTAATTGTGTTTTATTCATTAACAGATTTTTAACCTCTTTCATTAATTTTTTACACTGGTCTGTACTGAGCGTGTACAGTGCTATTTTTTAAAATTGTGATGTAATGTAGAAGTGGTAAAATTCATCACAGAAATCTGAGCATATTATGTCAACACTTTAATCTTTATCACTGAGACTTAGATGATCTTATAAAAAAATGATAACAAATTTTCTTGATAAGACCTATTTTCCATAAAACCATATTAACTGGCATTATTTATGCTAAAATCTTATTTTTTTTACTGATTGTGTCCCATACAAACCTTTCCATGGCTTTAAGAGAAACTGATATCAGACTAAGTAGCCTGTAGCTCCTCATATCATCTCATTTCACTCTTTTTAAAACAGTAATGCTCTTTACTGGTCCTCTGGACCTTTTTTCCCCACAGATCAAGATTTGTTCAAAATCAACACTGATATTCAGAGAGCTCCTAAGCCAATTCTTTAATACTATTGGGTGCAAGTCATTGGGCACAGTAGATTTTAAAATGCTTAATGGTTTTGGTTTCACATCCTCCCCAGTTACTAATAGAATAGAAAGTATTTAATTAATCACTGTAAGAGAGGAATACATCATGCTAATGATGAACACTTCTGTTTTTCCTGCATAGTGATTGACAATTTTGCAATCCTGGTCAAGTTCTGGATCTATGCCATTTGAAGGATTTCATTTGTTTCTGATTTAGTTAAAACATTTCTTCTCAACCCCATCAGTCAGAAATTCTTCTTACATGCCTTTTAGCTTTCCTTGTGAATTGCCTGCTTTTTCCAACTGCTGGCTTGGGCTTACTGTGAGGAGCTTCCCTGTCTTCCCCATCTTCTGCATGTGTTACTGCTCTTGTGGCAGCTGCTTTTTCCTTTCATGTAAAGAAATGCTTTCCTTCATTATATTCACAAAGAGTCCTGTAGTCTTCTGGCTACGTCAAGGGGAACAACTAGAGTGATGCAAGTAGAGCAGACCTATGAAGAGAAAGCAGCAGGCACTGAGCATCTGGCATGAATGCTGAGTTTCTCAGAGGTCTTTCCTTAGGATTAGCTTCAGCCAGGGCTCTTGGGTTGAAAGAGACACAGACAGGTTTAGTGAATGGGGAACATGAAAAGATTATCTTCAGGAGCGCACTGCTGACTTGAGCTGATACATTACTGTAGATGACCCTTGTAATAAATACAATCCTGACTGGATTTTTACAGGGTATGCCTGACTCTCATTTATCAAATAACCATAAAAAAAAAAAAAATAAGGAATTTGTCTTTTTTTAAAATGGCACGAGGTGAAGATATCTTACTATTTCTTTACAAGAACCATGTTTATTCTTGCATTATCATAGACCCATAGATTCATAGAACAATTTGGGTTGGAAGGCACCTTAAAGATCACCTAGTTCCAACCCCCTGCCATGGACAGGGACACCTTCCACTAGACCAGGTTGCTCAGAGCCTCATCCAGCCTGGCCTTGAACACCTCCAGGGATGGGGCACCCACAACTTCTCTGGGCAACCTGTGCCAGTGCCTCACCACACTCACAATAAAAACTTTCTTCATAATATCTAATCTAAATGTACCCTCTTTCACTTTAAACCCATTATCTCTTGTCCTATCACTACACTCCCTGATACAGAGTGCCTCCCCATCTCTCCTGTAGGCCCCCTTTTAGTACTGTGAGGCTGCTATACAGTCTCCAAAGAGCCTTCTCTTCTCCAGGCTGAACAACCCCAGCTCTCCCAGCCTGTCTTCATAGGAGAGAGGTTCCAGCCCTCTGAACATCTTCGTGGCCCTCCTCTGGACCTGCTCCAACAGATCCATGTCATTCTTATGTTGGGGGCTCCAGAGATGGACACAGTACTCCAGGTGGGGTCTCACAAGAGAGGAGTAGAGGGGGAGAATCACCTTCTCCAACCTGCCAGTCACACTTCTTTTGGTGCAGCCCATAATAAGGTTGGCTTTCTGGGCTGCAGCTGCACATTTCTGGGTCACGAATTAACCTACGAACCAACACTTTTTCTACTGAATCCAACAGAAAACAAAAGTATCTGCTGAAATAAAGGGACAAGAATATGGCCAAAGACAGTCTGCAGGAAAAACCTAATACTCTTTCAAAATTGCATGTTTGGGGTTTTTTGATTTTAGTTAAGAAGTCTGAGAATTATCAAACGGATCTAAGTGCAGGAAAAGTTTGAAGAGGTTATAATAAGCAGCTTTTGTGATAGAAGTAGCAAAACATTAAGGAAGTAAATTTCAATCAAGGTAATTTTTAAATGACCTCTAAATCAAAAATAGTTTGATTATACGCTGTTTGAAGAAAATTAATATTCTGCCTTTTCCTTCAAAGTATGGAAATTTTTAGGCCAAATCAATTTCCAAGCCAAGTTAAAGAAAAGCAAAAAAAGGACTTTAAAAGCTAGTTGCAACCTTAACAACAGGGGGAATACTGCTTTTCTGTAATAAAGAGAAGGTAGATGTGACAAAACTGCTGGAGAGGGCTACAGATTTGATAATAAGAGGGTCTGGACCAAATATTTAAAAAAATCCAAGACTGAACAGAGTTTAGCTGAAACTTCCTTCATGAGTGATGTTGAATAAAGTCTGAAATGGGACTAGAACAGGGAGCTGCTCCTGGGATGCACTGTGTTTCCAGAAGGAAACTCTACAGTGTGCAAATGTTAGCTAGGAAAATGGACAGCCCAAAATGGGGCACTGCATTTCTTCCTCTCTGTAAGTAGAAGAGAAAACAATGTTTTCTGTTCCTATAAATTCAGCATTGCAAAGCTTGTTTCACACATGGAGCCACTGCTTCTCAGTCCAGCATCTTCTTCTGTCAGTTGGTGGTGGACCTGTTGGATAAAGATAAGATGATGACGATTCAGCCAAGGTGAAATAGCATGTTACAGCTTAACTGAGAGTTCCATGATACCATCAGGGCTGAACCTGACTGTTGGTTGCACTTTACTTTCTGGATGTAGTGATGAAACACAGTCATTGAATTACCTTGAGTCACCTATTTGCTGGGCAGTTCAGGTTTCTATAAAACTTGATTATATAGCTGAAATACTGGAGAAAGTCATATATCAGCAACAAAGCTGAATGAATGTTAATTCATTTGTGATGAGGAGCCTTTTGCTTCATTTTCTATTTGTCAATTTTACATGCAATATTTTTTTTTTTGCTGAATAATTTCTATAAATATTTTTCATATGCAGGTTATTGTAAGGCAGTTTAATCAAAGTATCTGATAATAGAAATTCAAAAGGGATTCCTTCAATTAGACATACAGTCACTTTTTTTTTTTCTAATTCGTTGAGGATATCTCTCAGAATCTTCCTGCTAGTAAAAATAATAATAATTACAAATGCAAAATCATTGCTGCATTGATCATCCCTGCCAATACACTGTTATGCTAGAATATTTGTGGAAAGCAAACACAAAAAGGATATGAATAGTTAATTACAGCTCATTCACTTGAGCAACTATTTGCAAAAAATGCTTGGGAATGTTCCACCAAATGGTAGGCATCTCTATCTTCTTTCCTCTCCTGTCTTTGAGTCTCTTTGTCTGTTGAAAGACAGATGTTGGCATTCAGTTGTCTTTTCAGGACTTGTCAAAAAGCCATACTCAATGTGAAAACTCAGGTTATAATATTTAAATAGACATTTTTAATTTAGTATTCCCTATTCCTGGTACCATCCAGCGTAGAGTATAGAATAATGGTTTGCATTGCACTGCATATACTATCTGCTTATAAAAAAAATATTTTAAAGGAATGTAAAATATTTCCTAGCTAACTTTTACAAGCTATAGATATTTAACTCTGGATGGTTTTTCCCCAAAGTACATCCCTGGTGACTCTTTATATGAATCAGAAAAATTGAAGTGTGATTTATAACAACTGTCTCGTAGTTTGGAATTCCCAGCACAACACATATATCCCTTTATTTCAATGCATAGTTACATGGCTCCTCTGATCCTCTTTACAGATTACTTCCTAACATGGCCTAATTCAGAGAGTTATTCACTCTGCTTCAGTCATTAAAGTAGAACTGGAAGAAGAACTACTTGATATCCATCCATACCCAAACGCTTCTGCCTCGCCAGCAAGAATTCACTGATTCCTTCTGGATAACTATATTACAGACCTGACTACACTGGGCATCAAAAAAGCTGAAGATACAATCTGCATAAAATTTACATATATTTGCATACATATGCCTGGCCAGAAAATACAGCGATTCACATTTCCACATCATAAAAAGTCTAATGGAAGTATTCTCTGTCCTTTGGTGTGCCTTTCACTCCTTTTTTTTTCTTTTCCAGGCATCTGTTTTAGTCACAAACTTTCAAGTTTTCACTGTGCCCCAGCTTTGCTTTTTGCTCAATATCATGTTCAGAGATGACACTTTTTCAGTTTTTGCCCTTACTCTGACTCTACTCATTCTACACAGCTTTCTCATCCCAGCAGGATTATTTAAAAACATCTTACTTCACCGTTGTTCATCTATTTGAAGCATTACCACTGCTAGCTTGTGGTATAGTCCCTCAACTTTGTCCTTCACCTTCCTAGATCTCCTCTCCAGTTCTTCCTCCACAGGTCCCCACGTGTTCTACCAGCACACTGGAAGCAGAACAGACCAGGATGAAGACAATGGCACTGCATTTCCTGGACTTAGATTGGTGCAATTCAGACAATTTCAGCAGCTTCCCTGTTTTCTGTTGGGCTAAGACAGCTATCATAAACGGTGTGCTCAATGATGTTCAGCTACCGTTCCAGGTTTATTGGGCTGAGCACAAAAGCTACAGAATTTATCAGAGAGATGCTAGAGAATGGAGATAGAGTTTCCAAGTCTAGCTATGTAGTCAAATACATTTGTTTTCACCTCTGAAATTTCCTAGTTACAGTCTGGTCAGGTGAAGAAATTGCTTCAAGAGAAACTACCAGGAGGACTAGCATATTAAAGAGGAAAAAAACGGGAAAGGTTCCTTCTTAAAAATAAACTCACGAAAAGTCAGGATTTAGATATCACTGAAGCCTACTTCACGTGCAGTCCATGCTAAAATAAGGAGAAAATTGTTAATAGTTGACTGTGATTATTGTAACCTTCACAGGAACAGAAAGGCAAAAAATAACCTCTGAGCCTTTTCCCTTGGACCCAAAATGACACTGGAAAAGAGTCCCTGATTCCTTTAAGGACATCCTCACCACAGTTAGAGGTGTGCTCTGAGTTAGGCCAACAGCAGCAATATTCTTTAAGGGAATCTCTTTTCTTATTCAGACTTTCAGCTGAGCCTAGCTGCCAAAGCTAATCATTTTGTTTTTCCCCTAGAGCCCTGATTCAGTCAATTCTGGGGCAAAGATTTTGTAGAGAATTTCTTCCCCAATTAGAGATTTCCACAGACTAGTTTCAAGTGGCTAATGAGAACGTACAGGGATTATAAACACACTTTCTTCTGGGTATTTTGGGTATGATTAATCCTGTTTCCTGACTTCAGAACACTAATATGTATATAATGAATTCTTTCTACTGTTGTCCTCATTTTCCTTGGACTTCAGGTATGAAAAAAGGGGTAAAAAAGGAAGTTGATTAGAACTGCTTTTGGCATTAAACAATTGAGTTGGAGTTAGGAAGTGCTTTTAAAGGGATTTTTCTGCCACTGTTCTCAAACACAAAATAGCCAATGAAGGCTTAAGAACCTTGTGACAAATTCTCTGCTAAAACCACGTTTATATTTCTCATACTGTCACCAAAAGCAAATGTATGTATTCTTGCATTAACAGTTTAAAGGTAGATTGAAGCACAGTTGCAGGAGTAGCACCTATCAAAGTTATAGTTAAGTAGTTCATTGCTGCTAGCTGTGCAAAAGAGGTTGTACATAGTGATTACTCTGTTTTTATTTTAAAAGTATTTCTTATTGAATTTAGAATATGGACTGCCCTGGGGAAATCTAACAAAAAATTCCTGCGCATGACCTTTGTATAAAGAAAACAAACCTTGCAAACTTTTTACTATTACTAGAGCACAATATCCAAGGCAAAAATTATTGTGATATAACTGAACAGTGTATAATGGCTTAACCAAGACAACGGAAGTATTCACCAAAGCATATACTTGCCTAGGAAAATATAAAAAGTCAGGTTTTTAAGTGCTGGTATGCAGGCTTTTCCTTCTTCAGGGTGATTGGCTTCCTTAAGGATAATATAAGAGGAAACGTGTAGGATGAAAGATGTTTTCCATTGAGGAAATGCATTGAGACCCTTCCTTATATTCTTTTTGCTTTGGAAAAAAACCACAGTTTTTTGTTTGTATGGATATGCTGTGCATTGAGCCAAAGTAAGAGAAAGTTTTCTGCCACTTATTCTACCTGATTTTTTTCCACACAGATATAACATCAGTTAGTATCTTTGCCCAGTCTCTAGTCAGAACTAAGTGAAGGAGCAAAAGGTTGTAAAATGCCTTACTAGCTATAGCTGTTAAGTTTTGTTCAAGGCAACTGCTTTAACAGATCTAAGCCTTCAAGAACAACTGTTCTGTTTCTGTGCACATATGCTTCTATTTTTCTCTGTATACTCAATGCTACAATTATGATCCTCAATTACTGTCACTTTAAAAAGTTAAACAGAATCCGTGGATGTACTCCAATTTTTCCAAGTCTAAAACTGTCATCCAGTGCCTAAATTGTAAGTTCTACCTTAAACGAGTGCCCTTTTATGAGTTACATTACATAGCAGTTCACATCCATCTTTAGAGAAACAGAGTGAGAATTTAACTGATTGCAGAGGTTAACTTGGTCCATATACTTTGTCAATAGCAGGTCTGTGGAAAATTAGCGCCAATAATTATAATACCAGTGTAAGTCATGAATCTTATTAGAGTGATTTTTAGCAATTTAAGGACTGAAGGATCACAAATGTCAGGACTTCAGTGATATCCTTGGCTTTTAATAAATGGCTCCTTTTGCTTGCAAGCTTAATCACTATCTGAGAACACAGAAGATACAATGATAATTTTAAAATCAGTGTTACCAAATTAAGAGATTTAAGACAAATTAGACATGGATATTATTAGAGTGTATTTGTTGTAAAAGGCAAACACTTACTAATTTTCTCTACTAGCATCAGTCAGAAACAATTTTCCTTTATTTTCCTTTTGAATAACTGTATATGCTACCAAGGCACAGGGATTGCTGCTTCTCATACAGGCCCATAGACAGAAGAGTTCTGGTTTATTATACCATAACACACAAGTTGTAGATGATTTAACTGCTCAAGTATCAGTTGCAAAAGTAGTATGTGAGAACACGAGCTCTCCAGCAAGTCCACAATGCATTGGTGAGACAATTTTTTTTATGCAGAAAAACAGGAAAATAATGGGATGGATGAGCTTTCTGAAAATGGCTCTAACCAAGAGCATTAAGAGATGATCATTATCATGGAATGGTAGAGTTTAAAATGCTTGGGTGAGATAGTACAAATTAAACAAATAAATTTCAAAAAAGACACCATGAGGTGTCTAGTGATGCTGGTCTCAGGGAATGATGCTCAAGGAGAACCAGCAGAGGCCTCGCACGATTACAGCAGAAAGCTAGTAAGCACACTACAAAACCAATTTGACTGAAATACAAATTTGAAGATGAGACTTCAAACCTAACCTACAGAAAGAGAATTTAGGTTAGGAAGTAAGCATAAGTATGAAAGTGCAGCACAAGTTTATGGCCGAAAATTAGAAGAACACAGAAACAAACTGAAATGCACTTAGTAAGGGGCATGAGATGTAAGAGGATAGAATTATGTAAGGACCTGAGTAATCAAAGGCAAATCAGAAAAAAAACTAGTCTCCCACTGAGCATAATAGAAGAGCTACTTCTATAGAGATGCCAAGTAGACAGTAGATTTAACACAGTTTTTCAGTTTTGTTGATAACTCTTCAAGTTATTTCCAGCTATAAAGGTACTCACAGAACCCAGATAAGACGAGTATTTTTGAGGAAATCGCAATAGTTTAATTGCCATTTTTCTGTTATACTTCCACAAGAGTTTGTCCTCAGTCCAGTACCAGTCAATATTTCTATCACTAGTAACTGGAAGTCTAGAAAAAATATTATATTTATATGGCACCAAGTGGGGAAGGACTTCCAGCATGCTGATGACCTGTTTAAAATCCCGAACAGAATAGAATAGAATAGAATAGAACTGTTCTAAACCAAATAGTTCTAAAATAAATTGTTCTAACAAATAAAATGTTCTAGATAAATTTGAAACTTCTTTTGAAACCAAGTTTCGTAAAATTGGGGTGTTGGAGTTTCCAGCATTGTAAGTTCTCATTAATGGCTTAGACTAATATCTACCCAAAACAATAGATATGTACCTCCGATCCTCCCATCCAGTGGCAAAATAGTCTCTTGAAGTCTTTTCCAAGTATGTAATTTGTTTTAATTTCAATAATGAATTTACGAATACTTGAATGGAGTAAAGATGCTGAGTTTCTCCTCTTGTGCAAGCAGAATCCTTTCAGGTTTTGTAGAGTGCTGCTAAACACAATAAACAACTTTAACTTCTCCAGCATCAGTGCTCCAGGCACAAATGGTTCATTAGTATACTAGCATTTACCTTCACCAGATATCTATGGAGCCTGCCTCAGTCTCACAGCAGGGCCCTTGCATTTCTTCTACCCTGCCAGGATTTCAATCTGTTAGAGGCTAACAAAACTGATTTATTTTTTATTCCGAGTTCCAGGATACTATCCTACTGACTTCTCTAGTTTACTATTCCAATTTACAGATGACTTTGCTGCTTCTAAACATACAGCAACACTATTGGAGACACATATGCCTAATATTTACAGCTACATGTGATGTCAAACATTGTCTTTGATTTGTCCACAACAGACGGATTTCCTAGTTTCATTTTCCCATACGTGATTTACAGTAGTACTTTGCCCTACCCATAATTTCTATAGTCCTACTGTCGTGAGTCTAATTTGGTGTTATGCTTGAATTTCTTCTTGTTTTTATTTTTAAAACACATCAACTCTTTGACTACACATTGAAGTCAAATCTTTCTGCCTAATGTTGTCTCATATGTGGTTATGATTTATATATTATTTTTCTGGTATACAGAACCCTAAACTTTTTCTCTTGCCTTTGAATACATCTTGTATTCTCTTAGTCTTACAGGATTTGGATTTATCCAATTTACACTTGCCCTTCAAGGATTTGTATTTCTTTTATTTCCTGATACAGATTTGATGTTATCTCTAATTCGATCTTGGACTGATGTCAGATCTTTTCTCAACAGCTGTAGAATATATATAGAGTCGTTACAGTTCAGAACTATCTCTTATAGATAAGACATTGAATTCTTTAGCTCTGTGATTTGTCTGGACTCAAGAGTGTATCAATGACTACTAATATTAAGCTTTAGTGTGATTTCTTGAAACAAAAAGCATTCCTTACAGAGATAATCCCTTTTATGTGTATAAAACCAGAATGCAGTGGTGTTCAGATATTTGATGCCCTTGTGGGAATTACAGAAGCAAAAATGGAGACAGTGAATCATCTGTCTGGAATCCACAACGTAGCCAGTATCAGCCAAATGTATTTTAAACCCTTTCTTTTTCTATTTATTTCTATTTGTCTTCCAAATAATATAGTTTACCCCAGACCTACAGATCTTTGTGTAAAGGGTTCCCTATCAGAGACCTGCACCTGTACTGGGAAGTCACCCTCCACTGAAATTTTATGTGAGTATTAATAATCTGTTTTGGCAGATATTACTGTAGGAAAAAAAGTTATATGGGAATAACTGCCGTCTTAAGGTTTAAGACTTAATGAAGAAGGAAAGAGGGAAAGGGGAGGGAAAGGGGAGGGAAGGCGAGGGAAAGGAAAGGAAGGGAAGGGAAGGGAAGGGAAGGGAAGGGAAGGGAAGGGAAGGGAAGGGAAGGGAAGGGAAGGGAAGGGAAGGGAAGGGAAGAAGACATAAAGATGTGATCCTCTGACAGTACAGGGTTGCTGCTCTGGAGTATCCTACCAATGACACTACCATTTAGATTTCCCAAAATACTTGTTAACATCTCATACCATGACGTCTTAAAAGGCATCATTACATTCTATCATGATGTGATCTGTAGAAAAATAGTATGTGACAGACATTGAAATCATAATGACTTTAGTGTCAATGGGAAAATAACAGACCTTTCATTTCTATGTTCTCTGGCATAAGCAAAACTTAAGGACAAAATAAGATGGGGAAATACAAATGGTTACGTGGACTAAGATATAAACCTGCATTCAGATTTGAATTTTCTTATAACACCCTATAAAGGACTATTCATGCAGTTTTACAGAAAACTGCAGCTGCCTGTCAAGGCCCTGATAAGGCAAGGCCTTGTGATGTGTCAAAACATTGTGGTTGTAGACTCCTAGTCCTATTCCTTACAGATAAGAAGAAGCGAAGAATGCACCAAAGGCTTTACTCCCCTCACAAACAAGGTCTTACTCTTACAACAAAGTAGCAAACCTTTGCTTAGCAAGGTCACTGCCTCCAGCTTGAAGGTGCCAACAAAGAAATTTCAGCCAAAGTTAATCTAACACAGGACCTGCACGACCACCAACTCAATTGGTTGAAAGGGTTAATGCTACCCCTCCCCCTCTTGCACATGTGCAAAAAGACGGTTCTCCCCATGCTAATTAAGGAGACACCCCTCTCTGCTTCCTATGCTGATTGAAGAAAGTTAGGTGGAGACCTGAGAACCTTTGGCTATAAAAGGTGAATAAACAAAGAGAAGAGGCACTTGCGCCCACCACCTGAGGACTCCTGAGATGCTGATAGACTGATCGAGCAAACACCCCAAGGTGCTGACACTCATCTCCAAGGATCCAAGGAGTGGTGAAAACTTTTCTCTCACTTCTCTCCTTTTCCTTTCTTTTTCTCTTCAAGTGTCTCTTGATCTCTCTCTCTGGCACATATGGTAACACCTTACAATTTTTATGCCAGCTTCCTTTTGGGGCTTGTTTAGCAGGTTTTCCATAGATTGTTCATTGTAGTACTGATAAGTGATTGCCAGTTTTATGAGCAGTTGCAGGTTTCTTAGTATTGTTGGTAGTTACACTGTCATTATCACATTGCTGTAAGATTTGGTGTTGTCGACGGGTGACAGCGTTACGATGAGCTGTCTTTACCAAGTCATTCGTCTTTTTTCATATAACTCTGTTACATTTCACATTTTACATCCTACATTTCCCTTTTTTTCCCCTAAAAAATTATACACATTAAAGTTATAAGCTGGTATTCGATTCTCCACGAACCTTGCTTGTCCCACCCAGGGTGGTTTTATGAGCTAGGTCACGACACAACGCTTCTTATCAGAGGACTTTTTCACATGTATGTGTTTGTATTCTCAAACTTCTGGGACAGACACAGCCGAATGGATCACTTAAGTCTGGGTTGAACCAGAACTATTTGATCACTGAACTTGTGCCATTTCCCTGTCAAAATGTTTACTCATATGTTCATCAAACCACATCCCTTTCTGCATTCAAGTCACTTGGAAATTCTCTTTATTCTTACTTCACATTCATTGTCCTGCAACTCAAAAGTTTTCTAAGGGTAATTTGACAAGTAGCTGGCTTCAGTATTCCCTTTTTCCAGTTTTTCCCCCTTGAGAAGGATCCTGTGTATAGAGCCAGCTATGACATCTGGTGTTGCACCTGAAGAGGTGCTCCAGTAGCATGCATCCTAACAGGATTGTAGGCATTTGGGGGTGAATCATTAATTAATCGATCATTTTATGTTTATAGAATTCTATTAAAATTAAGCATTCTGTGGCTCTCTGATGCCTCCAGCTTCACAATGTTCTGCTCTGAGTTCAGTGGAGGGAAGCACAAGCTTTTCTTCACAAAGTGCACATTACAAAATGGAGACAGACACTTTAATGAGCATTGACTGCCTTAATTTTGTGTTTTCTGAAGCACTGAACTGGTTTTGGTATCAACTCTTAGGGAATAATTTGCTGCACCTTAGCTTTGTCATAAGAGTAACTTCACTGCCCTTTTTGGACATATCTCCTATTCTTCGAAAAAATGTTACAGTCTTAAGAAGCACTGATAGGACCAAAAATGTATGAATGCCTAATCAAGATGTGCTCTTCAGACATCCAACAAAACTGCCTTGGAAACCTCTGGACTAACTGGTCAGTTAAAACAAGTCTTTGCATTTTGAAGAAGGATGTGCGTGCTTGTGTTGACGCAAAATTCTCTGGCATAAACAAAGTTATCTCTTCTTTTACCTTTTACCTTTTTAGCTGGTGCTGTTATTGTCTCTAGCTTTACCAAATGCCAAAGAAGATGTTGCAAGAAAACAGAATGAAAAGTGTGAGGCAGCAGTTCAAATGCTGAAGGATACGGGCAAAGCCAGTGGTGACAGATAAACAAAGGAGGAGTTCCAGGAAGGAACCAAATGAAAGAGCTTTTTAAAAAAATAGGGAAGAGTGTGTGTGAGTGCCCAGCGCACTTCCTTACTTCATTCTGTTAATTTCTGTATTTTCCATTTATTCTATGGAAAAGTACTCTGAACCCATTGGCTCAGACAATAACCTACGTGAAAACTTTCATGCAAAATTATCCTTTATTATTTTAAAATGCTATTAAGTCCTTTAAAATTATTTCCCATTCATTAACCGTCTGAATGCAAACAATCTATGTGATAAAATGTAAATAAGGGATTTTCAACCCACAGTCTGTTTCTAAGGGGCTAAGAAAAGCTAACTTAAAAAGGCAAGCTTGTTGCCAAAGGGTTCAAATTTGTCACACAGCAACCTGCACTTGAAAATATTTAGGGATCTGCATGCAGAAACAAAGATGAAAATCGTTGATGTAAATGGTACCAGAAGAGCATTAGTCTTTTGGGATGGTTAGGGCATATCCTTTTTACTTATTATACCAGGTTCTTTGTGAAGTGCCAATAGCTGTACTTGGCATTGTACAATATTCATACAGCCTCTAGAGAAAAGAACATGCATTGAAAAGCAGACAGTTGCAAAATAGATACTGTACCTTGAGAAGCACAAAGGAAGTTATAAGTAGGAGGGCTGACATTTTTTCTCTTCTTTTATCTTTTCTGGACATCATCAAAAAAGGAGGCCTTCATTTTGAAGATTTACAATAGGGTATTTTCAGAAAAGGTCGTTTCATGTTTTGACACTGTGCAAGCGAGTCATCATGTTATGGGTCTTGGAAAAAAACCTGTGTCTCAATTTACGTTGCTAATTGTAAGTAACCACAAACACACAACTGCAGTACATAGTTGCTTCCACTAGAGGGGTCAATTGTTCCTGCATGACAAATGCTTGCCGGAGGACGAGGAAGAGGATAGCCTCGTAATACTACCTGATGAGTGCCACTTTTCCTATCTCTGACAAACAAACAAGCAGTCATTTGTCTTAGTAGCAAATGAACAGACACCTACTGGACTTGCATATACTGCCTGATTCACAAAGCCCATCGGAAGGTTCTAAGTCTGGTGGCTCGTGCTGCCATTCCGAGGTAGCACCCACAGCCTGACTTCAAGATGTGCTGTGAGCTTAGAGTGTCTTTCTCCTTTGGAGCTACATTACTTATTATTGGGGCAAATTGGAAGAGCTGGTGAAAGAACTGTGATATTAAAGGCAAGACTTGGAGGATGCTACTCTAAAGAGGATTTACCAGGCTCTAGAAGCAGCCCCACAGAAATCAAGGTGAATGAAGCGAGCACAGTCTGGCTGAAAATCTGCACATGCCATAGCTACCCAGGATATGGCAGTCAGAAAAAAATTCTGGTAATTTTTAACTTACGGGCTTTTAAGTGGTGTTATTTGCCTTCAGAAAGCTATCAAATAACCCTTGGTTTGTAATTATAGCTTTGCATTGAGAAGCAGTCAGTTATAAAACAGCCTGGTAAACAGAGACATACTAAGACTCCCTGTCCTTGTTTTTGAGGAAGAGGTGGGATACGGGCCCAGACTTCCTCTGTCTATTCCCTCTGCTTTTTGTACTCTGTTCTTAACTGGGCACCTGCTGCAGCAAATGAGAAAGCAGTGGAGGAAGAGGAAATGGAAATGCTGTAGTACAAAGTATGGCTAATAATATTTATTAATGCATGCAGAGAACTATTAAATTAAAAAATTAATGGAGGTCAAAAGCCAGCTTCTAATTCTCTTCAGGCAAAAAAAAGAATTTATTAACAAGCAGAAAAGGTATCCAGAGAGAAACTTTCCCCATTTACTTTATGTGCATGAAATATAGACATCATCTTGACGTTTGGTTGATGAAAGAGAAGAAAAGAAACTAAAATTAATGCTCAGGCAGTTAACATTAGACACGTTATGGGAGGGGGGAGAAAAACTCAGCACACTGTTTGATACAGGCTGTTCAGAGATCTGTTAAAGTTTGCAGAGCACCATTTCCTAAGAAATCTTTTTACAGAACCAGCTTTCATCATACCATATCTTCAGTGCAGATAATCTTGGCATGGCATTATTTTAGACACTGCAGCTAGCTGAAAATCTGAAGAAAGGATATCCAGATCTTCTGGCTGTGTGGATCTGACACAAAAAATTGGAGCATAGAAGAAAAGAGTCAGAAGCATGCATCAAACATGCCTTTTGTTACTGGAGGCATTCTTCTCTGCTGACAAAAATATTAGTTTAAATTTTCACATCAAGACAAGATTCAGGACCAGTTGATCAAATAACCTAAAGCTGCCTGATAACCAAAATAAATTCCCAGAAATCACCTCAAGTATTTTTTAATTTTCTGAATGCTGGAAACATGATTCTCAGTATGATCCCTTGCACAATCTGTATGAGGACAGAAAAAGCAATATAATTTGAACCAGTTGCTACATTTTACAGAGAGAGATTTGCAGGGGGAAAAAAGAATGTTTAAAAAATGTCACAGTTCTGCTGCCACTAAAGCCAATTGCCAACCTCCATCATGTTCTCATAGAGGTGAAATCTATCCATGTGCATAA
Source organism: Pterocles gutturalis (assembly GCF_000699245.1). Taxonomy (NCBI): domain Eukaryota; kingdom Metazoa; phylum Chordata; class Aves; order Pterocliformes; family Pteroclidae; genus Pterocles; species Pterocles gutturalis. The sequence continues at coordinate 23,147 of NW_010105382.1, read as the reverse complement.
GGACAACATAAAGGCTGGGCACTGCTCGAATTTTGCTTAAGCTTTTGAAAGAAGAGATTTGCAGAGGTTTTGGGCAGGACCCTCTTCAGAAGTGAATTGCACCTTGGCAACAGATCAGGACCATTGTCTCAAATACAGGATTTTTTTTTCTTTTTGCATTTGCATTTGCTCTTACTGGATTAAACTGTTCTTCACCAGTCTTGTTAAAATCTGACATTACTTCCACTGACATTAACCCCCAATTTATCATTTACTCAAGACTGCACAAGGTTCCATCCTGGGAGTAGGTTTTTGCCTTTATCCATTTCCTTGAAAATATCATTATCATTTTGTAGGAGTTTCGTGTGATCAGAGGTGCTCCTGGCTTTGTGGACATGCAGGAAGATGATGATCTTACATTCTAATTATAATTACAAACAATTAAATGTCAGCCCTGAGACTAGGAGCAGACCTTTAAGAGGCACGAAACAACACTATCAAGAAATACAAGGAACTGCAAGGAGCGCCCCAAGTTCAATCATGTATAATATTTACATCACTGAAGGGCAGATCTATAATTTTCACTTTCTACTTTGGCTTGTATTATTCAAAAAGTTATGTTTTAAATCCAGAAGAATAAGGTTAGCATTAATTTCCTTACAACACCCTTAGCAGGACCTTTTTTCTCAAGTTCAGCGCTGTGCTAGCACAGTAACACAGCTCCTGCCATGGAACTGGCTTCTGCACTGTCTCTTCAGGAAGCAGAAGGAGTATTCCACCACATATTCCACCACCATTCCAATATGGTGGAATATTCATAGGTATATGAATTCTCCCACACACCTTTTCAGTCTCCGAATAACTTCACCCAGCAATAGCGTGCTGGAGGCTGGTATCTAGCTAATCAGCAAAGAAATGTTTTTCTACAAAAATTATGTGAAGAGGTATTCATAACAGGCTGCCTGCAAATGTTCTAATCCAATCTGTTGTGTAAATATTACATCTGAGGCTGAGAGGGAATATGTGTGTATTGTATGCAATTATAAACCCAGAGTGTCAGCCTGGATGCGTGCAGCGGTACATGAAATGGAAGCCTCGGACAAGGGCAGTGTGAAGCTGCTAATGTCACTACCAGTGGTGTCACGGGCATTTCAGGGCGTGAGGAAGTGATCTGAGGTTATGCCTCCATGGCGTTCATTAGAAAATCAATAACTCTTGGGGCTTTTCTGCTTCTGCAGCAATATGCATCACAAAACCTCTGTCTTATTTTTTATGAATTGAGTGCTGTTTCACAAATGAGGCACTTTTGCACTCCCATGTCTTATCAGTATTTGGAGATGTAACATCAGGAGGTTAACCATCCCAGTGAAGCTGTCTTTATTTCATGTCTGTTTTCCAACCTTTGCCATTCACCAGTGCCAGGCAATGAGATGAATAAAATATAACCAAACAATAAAATTCATTAATGTTTTTTGAATATTTTGCTTGGCTTTTGTGTAGTTTCAGAAAGCAATGGCAAAGTCCTGCACCCTGCTGTCCAGGTAGACCCTCCTTGCAGGCAGCCCTAGATTGCAGGAAAAAATAGTCCAGGAACAAGAAATTAGGCGGCAAGAACACTGTAGCAGAGGAATATACTTTGTGAAGGGACTGCTTCCGGCCTGCATCCAAGTTAAGAGACACTCTTCCTAGGTGCAGTGCAGAGATATGATGTTCCTGTTTCAAGACCCAAAATATTAAGTGTATCTGACTTTTTGCCTACGGCACTGAGAGCAAGAGGGACGGTGGTATTGTACTGCCAGTGATACAGAGAAAGATACATAAAGGAGCAACTGAATGGGTCACCCCGGGACCTGATGGTGATGTTGACTTCAGGAGTCTTGGTTACTTCGATAGGGCCCTGTGCACAGAGGTAGTGCCAAAAGCAAAAAGCTCATTCTAGCTTTGGGACCTATGAGAATATGAAACCTGAGCTATAAATTAGAAATGGCTTCATTTCTGAAGGAGACAAGGATGTCCCTGGTTTGGACAATGTGACACTGGAAATACAGAGAAGAAAGAGATGGAGCAAAACATAATTACAAAATAATTATGATTGCATGTACATTGATTTCGTACAAATGTGTGAGTGTGTGTAAAAGCTTCTGTGTTAAACTGTAGGCTATTAAACCATCACATTTCATCACACTGGGATATTATTTTAAAACACTGACTTGCTCTAATTTTAATTGTGTAACTCTACCAACCAAATAAAGACAAGGAAGACATTAAGTGTAGAAAGCATAAATGTAGGGAGGAAACATATTTAGTCATCTAACCCAAGATGTGCAAATACAGTACTGCTGAGTGGGCTGTTGTTACTGATCCTTTCCTCCGGTTTATGTGGGGATTTTCCACTACTGTGCAGGAGAAGACATACGAGACACTGTGTCTGTCCTCAGAGCTCACACCACAGTTCATTGCCTCCTGCTTCATCTCCGTACCCTCTCAGCTGGGCAGCTTGTTTCTTTGAGAGGCCCTCAGTGAGGTCCCAAAAGTGATTAGTATAGAAACACTCCTGTAGATCAGTACTGCACCTAAACAGGGATTATTCGGGTGCAAAGCAGCTTGTAATAAAGCAGAGAACCCATTTCAAACTTTTTAATTGTAGAATCATAGAATAGTTTGGGTTGGAAGGGACCTAAAAGATCATCGAGTCCCACCCCCCCTGCCATGGGAAAGGACCCCTTCCACTAGACCAGGTTGCTCAAAGCCTCATCCAGCCTGGCCTTGAACACCTCCAGGGATGGGGGGATCCACAGCTTCTTTGGGCAACCTGTTCCACTACCTCACCACCCTCACAGGAAAAAATTTCTTCCTAATATCTAATCTAAACATACCCTCTTTCATCTTAAAACTGTTACTCCTTGTCCTGTCACCACACTCCCTGATAAAGAGTGCCTCCCCATCTCTCCTGTAGGCCCCCTTTTAGTACTGGAAGGCCACTCTGAGGTCTCCTTGGAGCCTTCTCTTCTCCAGGCTGAACAACTCCAACTCTCTCAGCCAGTCCTCATATGGGAAGTGCTCTAGCCTTCTGACCATCTTTATGGCTCTCGTCTGGAGTCTCTCCAACAGGTCCATGTCCTTCTTATGTTGGGGGCCCCAGAGCTGGACACAGTACTCCAGGTGAGGTCTCACGAGAGCAGAGTACAGGGGGAGAATCACCTCCCTCGACCTGCCTATATGGTACAATGCATTAACAGGTCACAAAAAAAACATCAATACTATAGTTTTGGATATTTGCAGAAGTTTAAACTATGGTAGCTTAGCTGCAGAGTGGGGGTTTTTCATTGCTGGTTTGGTTTGGTTTTTTGTACAAACTGCTTTAGATCTTTTTCATTTCCCCCCATGCTAACACTGCATTCACAGTAAGGTAAAATGTAAATCACATAATTTAAAAAATATTTTTTGTTTTATTCTTCAGTAAAACATATTGAAACCATTAACTGTTCCAATCATGTGAAAGTTTTTCCTCTGTAAAGGTGTTTAAAAAAAAAAAATTATTAGAAACTGCGTGTAAAGTGTTTAAATTCTTTTCTGTTTCATAAGTATCTTCCTTTTGTTTTGAGGTTATGCTAGTGAAATTTTCAAACTTATTTCTCAAGAAATGCACATTTTCCTTCCAAAGCCCCAAGACCGTAGTTTCATTCTTTCCTCAGCTGAACCAGCTGCCCATAACATTTCCTTGGCAGTCCCTTCCACCCTGGAGGGCACGTTCCTCCTGCAGGCACATCCCTACAGCCCCTCGTCACAGGACGGGTCACATCAACAGACCTCTACAAGGTTTTAGTTAATTACCTCTGAAACATTTATGCACATCCGGGTCTGTCCTTGTCCTTTTTTTTTTTTTTTTTTAATTTGTCTAGAACTGGCCAGACTAGGAATAGTTTACCAGTCAGAGTAAAAAATCCTTACATTTTTTCCTTAATTCTCTACCTCCCCTATAGTTTCTCATTTGATGATATTTATCTGTATAGTCTTGTAAACTTAGATTCCTAAAAGTCATGTTTACCATCTAATACATAAAAGGAATTACAGCATTTTTTTTTAATTATTTCCAAGTTAAGTATTTTTCCCTGGCTTTCTTTGAGATAGCCACTTATATAGAGTTCTAAGCTATGCCCACTTTTTGACGGTATGTCTTCCCACTTCATAATTAATCCCATCCCCCTTAACCCATGCCTGCAAACACACACGCACACACACACACTCCCTTACCTTCTGTCTTTTCTTCATGTCCTGAGTTCCTAGATAATTTGTTTTGTTTTGTTTTGTTTTGTCTTGTTTTGTTTTGTCCCCATCAGCTACTGGTAAATGAATGTTATTAATGTCAGATCAAATACCTTTCTTTCTTTCTAAGTTGGATTGCCTATGACAATAGGCTCACAGAAATTTCATCTGTTTCATTTCTTTTTCATAGTAGAGTCCTTTATCACATTAGCACCTCTCCATATATAGGGAATGAGTTACAGGTTAATTAAATATTTTTGTTGTGGCAGTTTAGTTGTTGGCATGTGGATTTTGGCACCGCCTAATAAACAGTATGAATTTCCTCGTTTTGTTCTCTCAGGATTACACTTCTACGTTTTTCATGTGTGTCAATTTGCTTTTCTTGAACTTGACAGGTAGGCAGCACCTGAGAAGGGCAGGTGTCCAGAAATAAAGTGTTTTTGTGATATTTACATCCCTTTGCAAAAATAGCTGCTGAGAGTTACTTGCCAGCTCTGCACCCTACTACTTACATGAATGGCCTAATTTAAAAATAGTAATTATTGTTGTTGAATATCTAACATCTCCCACCGAATTGAATTAACTTAAATTCTCAGATCAAACAGAATTACATAAAAACTCCAAGGTGAGTGCTAGAATATATAACTGAATCTAAGCAGAAACCTCAGATATACCTATTAATTAACATCGCTATATCGAGTTCTGTTTTTTTTACTTCATGTAAAAACCTATTTAGTGAACAGATTTAAATACTTACACTTCCAACAGTGGTATGTTAATGTAAAGTATCTCTAAATAACAGTCATCAAAAGATGCATGTCCATCCCAAGAGAATTATAAGATGATATAGCTTCAGCCTTTGTCTGTATCCTTTTGCAATGACTTGTAATCGCACTCAGCACATTAAGATTTGTTAAACAAAATTGAAATTATTTCCATTTATAAGAGATAACAACAGTGTTTCAAATTGTTTCTTTTTTTATTTATTAGGACTGTCTTTAATGGGTAATTTTTCAATTACATTCCCAGCTTTGCTTCAGATTTGAAAAAGTACTCTTAATAAGGAACACAACTTGCCTGATGCACCATAGCAAAAGAGGCAGACACATCAATGTGAGTATACAAGTGATGGTGAAAAATAAACCATAGGATGTTTTTCCCTATATACCTGTTTGATGAAACATTTGTTGAATTATGTTTATTTAGCCTGATGGATTTATTTATATCCTTTTTTTTAATAGAAAATGGCTAAAAGTTAAGCAGGAAAAATAAGAAGAGAGATTTAAATAAATTGCATTGTTCAAATGTAATCTTACAGGCAAAGTCCTCTAAGGTATTTAATAAAGTAGGCCAGAGAACTCTCCTTTGTGGATAAAACTCTGTTGCAAGTTCCAACTTGTTGGTGAGATAGATCTATTACATTATTAGCTCTGGGGTAAGGTTTCCCAGTGCTGCTAAAATATGCTCAATTTAAATTCCATATTATATCACCCCGTCTGAATAATTTTATATCTATATTTTACTTTTAAATGCTTAGCTGACTCACGTATTTTAAAGAATTATAAACATCTTTAAAAAGGAGAATATGCATCGTTATGTTACCTTTCATTTTTATTACATTTAACTAGAATAAGAGGAGGATCACCGCCAAGGTTAAAACCAGAGGTTGCACTATATTTACATTTTGTTCAATAGCAGCACTTAAGAACAGAGGCCAAGCATTTAAAAATAGGCTGAAGGGGATGAAGAAATTTAGAGGGGAATGCTTCGCTGTCTCAGAAACTACCAGGTGAGTCATAGCTCTGCCACTGCAATGAGCTCTGGGCAGGGAAATTATTACGATTTAGCTCAGGGAAGGGAGACAGCAAAATACAGAGGCAGAGCAGGGCTGTATTTTGACTGTGTTAAGAAATCCTCCCCGCTCTGAGCTGCATCTACAGAGTCTCCTAGGACCTCTGCAGATCAATATAGGTCACTGGCACCAGCTTGCAGATTTCTGTGGCAGCACTAGGACTGTCAAGGACAGAACTGGTCCATAGCTCAGGACTCTACCTCCAAGTCATCCGTCTGCACCTCTTCTGTACCAGAGGGTATGGACAAGGCAAACTGTTCTGTATGATCCTGTTCCCATACTCATGCAAACCACTTAACACTAGCACGTACTGTGAGAAACCACGCAGTAAGCGATTTATGTTATTTGTCCCCAAAAAGGCAACAGGGGAAGGCAAATACTGCAGCTGTGCCAAAGCGCCCCGAATCTAAGGCAATCTCATAAATTCATAGGGTTGGATTTAGTAAATTTTAAAAGGTGAAGTACTTTTGTTTGTTTTTCAATAAAGATGGTTTTGATATTGACAGAAGTGGCATTGGTTCTGAGAGAGGAAGCTTTCTTCCTTCAATACCTTCAATGTGAAGTTCTCCCACTGAGACTATTTTCCTCAGGTAAAACTCCAATCTATGTAGAGTAAACTAAGGAAACCATGGTACTTCTCAGAATAAAAGACTATATATAAATTTAGCATTCTGGCCAAAGCTGAGCTCAGGTAAGAATATTGCTTCCTTACCCAAGCTAGCTCTCACTCCCAAAGAAGATACTTCATCTCTTGTTCTGTCCTACATTATCCCAGATTAGTGCCCAAAATAAACAAAGGAACAAAAGGCTAAAATGCATGATCAGACTGGGTCAGGTGAAATGGCATCTCAAAAGAAAAAAAAAACAAACCCACTCCCCCCAGCCCCTCCCCCCAACTCTCGGCAGCTTACTCTAAAGCTCAGCAGCTTGTTAAACAGCTGCCTGCATCAAAGCTCTTGACTCATGATAAATGTGAGTTCCTTCAGGATTGCCGCTAACCTTCAAGTCCAAAATGACCCCTGCTGCCTAAGACTATATCAAATGGAATAAAGGGCATCTTATTCTTGAGTAGAAATGATATAAATTCTCTCTCTGCCTTATACTTCATGTTGTTATCACATAATTTTTCACTTCCTGGGGCTGCTAGGAGCTAATACTAATTTTTTTCCATCTCTTTGTCTTTTTTTCCGTTCGTTTCAAGGGGCTCATTCTCCACAGGTAATCTCAGTATTGAGTCAAAGTGTCATTCAAGCCCACAAAGTCACACATTTTCAGCTGGGAGGTGGGTCCGATTAGCTAATTACCTTTTGACACTTCCATCATCTCCTTTGGCACCTAGGTACAATAAGGTGGACATTTCAATATCTGCTCATCCTCAATTTAGACCTGTTTTGAAAATACAAAAGAACCTTAAGTGATCTGTCCCCAGCATTGAAATACCAACCTTAGTGGGTACTTTGAACACTCAAAGGCTTTACAAGATGAATAGCAAACTGTGGATGACAGCTCCTGTGGAGCCATTATTGAATTGCAGCAGTGATGACTGCATTGCTTTGGATTTAGATAAAAGACTCCATACAAGACAAATGGTAGGAGGACATCAAACAAGACTGTGTCCATGCAGTGACAGAAGCAATCCAATTGAAGAAGCTGTTGATTTCCCCAAGGTAACTTACTATTCCTTCTTGAGTAATTTATATTAAGGAACTAAAGATTGTACATTCATTTTCTATTTACACTTTTCTCTAAAAATACTGCTTCTAGTTGTCAAATACGAGATTTTCTTAAACTATTTGCTGAAAAGGAAATACCAGTATCGGAACTTGTTAATTATTTTGCATCTGTGTTTTATTTAGCCACAATATCACTATGTTTAAAGGTTATAGACTGAGAGTTACAATCAATACTGATCACATAAAAAGATTAGTCAGCAAATCAATAACATACATACCAACAGGAAGCACTGTGCACTCAAGAGAACAGTGAATACAAAGGGTACAGATAAACATCATCACCTTTATTTAGATGAAAGCTGATTCTAGAGCACTTCTGCTATCTCATCAATAATGCAGAAACCTTTTGGAGTCTTAGTTTGCTATACAAGCATAATGTAGATGTTGAATAAGTTTCAAGATATGACCTGTTTGTACAGGTTTGCTTTGTACAAAACAATCAGATTTGGGGTTTACTGACAGCTATACAAGCTGCACCATGGAAAGGATACAGAATGTTTATTTAACTCCTTGCAGAAAGTCTTTATTAGCATTTGAGCCTTGCTGTCATTCCAATTGACTGTACCTTACCGTTTTACAACATGGAACGGACTTGGATCACAAAAACCAGCTTGTTTCATAACAAGCTAAAGAGGGAGGTACACCCTGTAAGCACACATTACACCCTCCAGCTGGGAAAGGGCATTCAGCCCACAGGGCTGGACTACAACTTTTCTTGAGCAGAACTGCATGGAATGAGTCTAATGCTGCCAATGGGGTTTTAATACACATGGTTCACTCTACAGATCCACTTTTATTTGTCCATCATAATTGCTAGCAGAGACAAACCCTTATTCTCCTAGAACACAAGTACAGGTGAAGGTTAGCATTTAGTTTACTGTAGCTTCTTAAAGGTCTATATTTGTATTTTGGGGATAAATGTGAGCATTTTAATGATGTTAAGAGATTAAACACATACACATAGGTGTGCATAGAAGGACACAAAATTTCTGATAATTCAGATTTTTTTCTATCTGCCCTTTTTGTATCCAGTTTTGTATCAATTCACATCTCGCTATGCTTGCTTTCTGTTTTGGATAAGATCTAGTTGCCATCCTCTTTTTTCTGCTCTTCCCCAACATCTCTCAGCACATTTTTCTCTCTTCCTGTCTTTCTCTTCTCCCATTCTAATATATATATTTTTCCCCCCAGCTGTTTCTTATTAAACCTAGAGTAGGATAAATTGAGACCAAAACAAAGAACCTTCAAAGAATATATCCCTTTTTTTTCCAATCCTTCTGCCTCTCCTTCCCACACAAACTGTCTGACAGACAGACCATGGTCAGCTGTCATGAAAAACTTTACCTGGGATGCCACCTTGCCAGGAGGCATGGTCCAAAATCCTTCCTCACCTGACAAAGCATTTCCTATTCTTGATGAAACTTTAAGTGCCTAGGGATGTAATTCCCTAAAACCATACCCAGTTTCAAATGACATTAGAGAAGAATGAGCTTTTAGCCTGTCACCCCCTCAGAATGAGAAAAGGACTCCCAAATCCAAAAGAGTTTTAGGAAAAAACCTTGAGCAGCAAATTTTTTCCATAAACAAGAAACAGAACCCCTCCACCTCACTTTCAAATGTTTGGCTAATTTAATGTGTGCATGAGAGTCTCCAAATTCCTTGCAATGGCCTTGGTCCCAGTAGGAACTATCTGCATCTGCTCCTTTCCTTTCAGGATATTATGAGCAATAAACTGGAGAATAGAACAGCTACGTTTGTTCTGAGCAGCTTCACTGAAAAGAACAGGTTTCAATAAGCTAAACTTAGAAATAGCTTCAATAGTGTCTAATCTGTAATTCCTGCTTGGCACTGATAATTAGGACTGAAAAAAAAAGACAGAAAACTAACATGCTTGATCTCAGTGAAAACAGTTTTGTTCTGTTGAAGCTACCCTCAGAATTCTACTTTGCATGATTACTTGCAGTATTTTTCCGTCTTTGTTTTTACTTTTCAGAGTTGGTGACTTAGTCCAAGACCCAAATAACTAGCAAGTGCAATTGGCAGCCTAGGGATAAGATCTAAATGAAATTATTCTCACTTTTTCTTTTTCACCCAGGTCATAATGGGAGCAAAGCTACCTTTCCCATTACAGAGTTTTTACTTTTAATTAGCTCCTTCCTCTTACTGACACAGGCAGTACTTTGCCCCTGGTTGGGACGGTGGAGCATGCAGCACCTTCCTGGCTCTTTCCTTGGTGAGCCAGTTGGAGAATGAAGAACCTAACCACCTCCCTCTCTGGAAATATAGCATTAGCACATACGGCTCACCTGACTTCATCTGTATTTATGGCTGCTCAGCGTGTCAAGAAGGCAGACCATAACAGCAATCTTTATGCCTTGTCGTCAAAAACTAGAGACACTCAGGCTCAAGCTGTTTCCTTCCCTCTAAAAAATTATACATGCAGAGCAACATCTGTGGGGAACTACGTTTTTCCTTAACATCCATACATATACTGCTCCTTGAAAATGAGGAAATGTTAAGAGAGTAAATACAGGTACCCTTTGAATTCTTTTGCAAATAATCATTTGGAATGCAGACATTTGTTTTATTTCCTACTGCAGAGGAATCCACCTCGTTGTCCTCCCTTTTTATTGCTCATATTGTTGGCAAAATTACTTTTCCTTCTGAAGTAAATTTCTGATGCAGATTTTGTCTTTTGGATTCTTCCTTCCCACAGACTCTTACCTGATTGAATTGCTCTGATCCAATGAACTGAATAGAAACTCCCTGGTGGTGATAGGCTGAAATTCCTCTGCCGTTTCCTCTCTGGAGAAAAAAAAAAGGAAAAAAAAAAAAGAAGAAGAATAAAAAAGACCCCACACAACCTTCCCCTCTACACACACTCCAAAAATAAAAAAGGAGAAGAAACAAACCATGTCAAAGCTAGTGTCAAATGCAGGGTCTCAAAAGCATGTGTTGAATCCACAGTACAAAGTCACTTGTTCCCACTCCCCAAGAGGAATCAAACCAAACAGAGAACAGCTTTCATTGTCAAGACCTGGGAACTTGTTGTAAGAATAACTAGTTCTTGACATTTGAAATTACTCTGGTTCAAACGTTTTTTGATCTTTTCTTATTAGCCTTGTGTCTCGAGAAATAAAAATATGATAATCAGAAAGTACATAATTGGGTTCAGGGTATTCTGTGGTCAGCCTTGCAGGCTCAGGAGATAAAGGCACTTTGAAAGATTACGCATGGATATCTGGAATTTATTCTGCAGAGTCTGTGAAATGACAGATCTTTTTTCTTAATTATACCGGCTATCAGTCTAACACCTGTAGTTAACCATTCTGTCCTGAGGAATCTCTTCTGATATGTTTTATTGTTCCCCCAGACACACAGCAGCAAAACAGCGCATGGATGCTCAGACGTTTATGACTGCAGGTACAGAGGCTACCTCGAATCCCCGTGATGGCTCTTTTACACCTCTGCATCTCCACCACCTCCAGTTGCTGACACACTTCCCAGCTGTTATGGACTGGAAGCTATAGTTTTACAAGGTGTGTGGACAGAAATACATGTGCTTTAGCCAACCTGCACAACTTCCAATTAGATGTTCTGGGGAGCAGTGTTGTGTGGCCGGGCCAGCCCTCTGCATCCCTGGAGCAGCGCTGGCACACCACCGTCACCAGTGCCACCAGCTGACAGTGATCCCCGCTCACTGCTGCTCAGCCCACTGCCCGCTCTTCTGTAAACCTCCAGCAGGACCCTTGCTGCAGCAATGAATCACATGCAGAGGGCTTTCCACAAGCTGGGTTTATTGAGCTGTATTACAGGGAAGTGTAGCTCAGACAGCCCCACTGCAGCCAAAACAATCTGTCATTTTTAATTCTTTCTGTCACCTCATTAGGTATACAGCTAGAGTGACAGTGAAAAAACCCAAACAACAAAAAAAACCCATCCAACAGCAAAACACAGAAGACAATGTTTCCACAACTCCTGCTCACACTTTAACATAAGTATCAAGGCACCAAAAGATTCATTGACCAAACATATGTGACTCGGTGCTGTATATAACAAAGTGACATGCAGAATGGTCTCAACAGGCATATAAAGCAATTAAAAATAACTGTGCTTCAAAGCACTGTTCTACAACACAAAAAGGTCATGCCTATAAACATGAAAAGATGGCTATTTTTCTCCTATGAACAGACACATAAATGCTCAGCTAGAGTTTCCATTCTCAAAAGGTGATATTTAAAATCTGTGAAAATACACCATAACCTGTGTCCCTCTCCCTCAGACCATGTCTTTTCATGAACGGTTAATATTTTAAGTGGTATATTTTATATTTACAAGAGAAAACATTATCAAGGCCAACTATGTGTCACAAGACAATACCGTACTAGATACAAAATATTTATCCTGTGCATATATATGATAGTGAAGGAAACTCTGGCTGACCTTCTGTGGAAATGAAATGCCTATTTTTTTTCCTCCCAGAGCTTGCTTGTTTTCACATTAATGCATTAAAGTTGTATTCCAATGGAAGCTGCAGAAACTACGTTTTGAGGACTCTGATAATTTTTGCAGTAACACTCTGAGTTTGTGATAATAATGTTTATGCACAGATGTAAAGAATGTGCTGACAGATTAAAAAGGAGTCAGCCAGTGTTTGCACAGTGCTCATTTTTATTTAAGGGGAGGGGGAAAAAAAAAAAAAAGAAAAGAAAAAAAACCAAGTACTACACCTGGCTATGAACAAACAGCTTTTACAGAAGTGAAAGTAATTCAGTGTATTGCAGCTCCCTAAGCATCCCCCCAGAGTAATTCAAGAATTCAAGTTATGGGCACATCAGGGAATCACAAGCTTTTATTTTTACTGCAATTAGAGAGCTAACTTTAAATTATTGTCCTACTAATAGTAAAAGGAATCTTAGCCCAGACAACAGCATTAAGTAAGGATGTGTTCGAAAAAAATGTTAATTTGTTGTAGAGACAATCCTCGCTATGGAGACTCTTCTTCCTCATGTATTTAGGCTACACTCACATTCCAGCTCCACTTGGAATGCTGTAATGCCTCCAGGGGTCTCTTGAATGATAGTAAAGGTATAAATATAGCATATGGCAGTAGGTATCTGCTGTTTCTTAATATGCAGTTATGGTACTTAAAGCTAATTGATTTACTGAAACCTCACATTTTACAATGCCATAGCATGGGAAGAGATTACAGGTAATGTCATTTGCTCTCCAACTGATTAGAGGGACTGCCCTAATCAATACCTGCACAAGTATGCAGTAGCTACAGTTAGGGGAAACACACTGATTCAGGCAGAAAAAAGAAAACACTCATGAAGAGAAAAGGAGAAAGGAAGAAGAAAACATTAATCTGGAAAGCTGAAGCATGCAGAAACCTGCTGCTTCACAACAGACTCCACAACTGCAATGGGTAACCTCAAGCCAGGCCTCCCTTTTATGAAGGGTTTGCCTTTCAACCTAATTAGAGCAGGGGCAGAGAAAGCAGATGTTCTTTGCTCCTTTTGAAAAGTGACTGGGAAAATTCCATGTAATCAGGAGGTATTTATGATTTCCATTGACTTTCAATTTTTTTTGGTTCAGAACGTTTGATGCTAGTCTGTTCTAAACTGTGTGTTGAATTTGCTTTAATCAGGTGTCTTTGTGACAAGCATTAGGTCATTTACGGTTGTTTTTTTTTTTCTGTGAAAATACAGGTTTTCTTAGTTTCAAAAGTGTCCTTTGAAGAATCCTGTTGTATTCCAGAAAAAAAAAAAAAAAAAAAAAAAAAAGAGAGAGAGAGAGAAGAGGACCAGGGAGGGAAGCAAAGAGAAATCCAGTAAATCTGTTCATTTCCCACAGCAATGGTGGGGAATTGTGCACAGTTGTGAGTTGGGCCCTTTGTAGCCATCATTTACCACCACCCCACCACCACCCCCCCTCTTTCTCCTGTGATCTGGGCTCAGTCACTAAAGCCAATTAGCATAACCGGAGCTTAGTATTCAAGTAGAGAATTACATATATTGACAAGTGCTAGCTCAACCAAATGCTCTTCCTAATTTCACATCTCTCTCTGGAGCCTCCTCACACCTTTGCTGCCCTGGGACTCTCAAGTCCCCTTTCCCCTGTGCCATACCTGTTCCTGGGTTTAGAGACCCAGACTTGGTGTCACCTTACTTCCACCCCCAAATTTCAGCTCCTCATCCAACCCCACCTCTCTGCTGGCCATTGCAGCCACCTGAAACCCCCCTTGCTCCAGCTCTCTCCATAAAACCAAAAGTCCTGTTTCTCACAAAGATATTCTAAATGCTGCTTTTAGTGAAAAGCCACTTACTTTAGGCTCTGTGTTGAGGAGCAGTCTCAGACAGTCAGTGGATATAGGCTTGGCTCAGGCAGGCTGAATTTCCCCTTGGAAGAGTAAGTCTTTCTCAATTGCCTGGAGAAGGAGTCCAGGGTAAATAAATTATTTAGCTCTTAGCCTAGCAAGCCTAAATGAAGTGACTAAAGTTAAGTCTCTGCTTATTTAGCTTTAAAGTTTAGCTTAATATTGTATGTTAGACTAGAAACATTAGCTGCTATACTTGGCAGTGAGAATTTCTCTGTAAAGTCCCTGGCAAAGAAAAATATAGTCACCTCTACTAGACGTATGTCTGCTCTTTAGAGGGAGCTCTCCCATATATTCTAGATTCAACGACAGTAGTAGGTGAGAACACCATTGAAAAACAAGCATTAAACCATCTTGAAAATCTATTTTAATTGTTCCTAATATACATTTTTAAGATTAATATATCCTTACTTGCATTACGAAGGGGGCTTTTAAGATGGTACTGTTTGGGACATGGAAAGAATAAATCCTGTAATGCCAACAGAAAAGGTGCTGAGGTAGCAGGTAATTGACAGAGTTAATGAAGTATGTTAAGCAGGTACAATATAGATGAAGTTGTCCCCTGCAGGGTGATTGGCCACTGGGGAAATAATATGACAGTTGCCTTTGTGTTAAAATAATGGGGTACTCCTTCTTTGCCAGATCCTATCTGCAATGAGACATGAAAGAGATCTTGCAAGGATACCTAGGTCTTCGTATAGCAATACTGTGCTTGAAGCTGGCAGATAAAGGGCAAGATAAAGAGAGGATAAGGAGTATAAAGGCTATCTGCAAAGCAGTTAGGTTATTTCCTACAACCCACACGTGAATTATCCACTATTGAAAAGTTATAATTTGACAGTGTTTCCTATAATCCACTCTCATACACTACAATACACTGTGCTGCTTCTGGTGGATGAATGGGAGCAGAATTTGGCCTGCCAATTTTTCTGGAAGTTGATTATTTTTAGATATTGTTTTAATAATTAACTAACTAGCTCCCAAGCAGTACAGTGGATTTAGACAGCAAAGGATGTTTTTGAGAGTAATATAGGTTTTGTATTATTATCTCAGTCTATTGTATGTGAATATTACCATTGAAACAGCAGGGAAAATATCAAATGGAAATAGAGCTCAGCCTCTCAATTATACCAAGCTGTGTGGTCAGCATTGGTTCCAAAAGAGGCGTGTAGACCGTAGAGTAATAAAAAAATCATTGACAGCATCAGTTTGGTGTCTAAATAGTCTAATGTGCTATGCCAGCATTGTTCTTATTAAAAACATCTCAGAAGAGCAGTTAGCCTTCCTTGGCCATCAGATCTCAAAATATCCTGCAGTTTTCTTGACTCTTTCAGGTGCTGACAGTATTTTCATGTCATGGACACATGAAAATCATACATTTTTTAAATTATTGAAGTTGTGGCTGTTTACTTTTTCTTGGTTGATATTTATCCGCTCACAATGAAAATGAGTTAGTTGTTATTGGACCTTTGAGCTTTTCAATGTGGTTTTTTTCCTCAGCAGCATCTTATGAACCCAAGACAAAACAAAAAAAAAAAAAAAAGAGCTTTGACAACAAACAGCCTTTAAGAGGTATCCTTCAAATAGAGGAATCAAAAAAGATTAACCAAGAGTTCTTCTAGAGGTTCTTAAAGATAATGATATTTAGAGAGAGCAGTGATTCTTAGGGATCATCTGAGAGCATAAACTAAGAAAATATTTCTAAGCATCACATGGCAAGCAGTATTTTAATTTTCTAAATAAAGTGGGAAAGATTAAATGGAAACACTTGTTCATTGCAGGACTTAGGCTTACAATAATCATGATCTCTTTCCCCAACCTTTCTTATGGCTGTAAGATTTGTATAGCCATTTGTTATTATGTTGTCAAGAACAACAACCTGGACATGAGAACAGTTTAAACAGAGCTTCTTCCTACAGGAATTTGAAAATCACTCCTTTACAATTTATTACGGACCACAGTTTAAAACATTTTTGTCCTCAAAGAATCTCAGGTGAGGCCATTAAGACAACCTAAAATACCACAAAATACCAGGAGATCAAACCAAGTAGCAATTATCTAAAGCATTTTTCTGGTATCTACCCATATTTGCCTTTTGGGAGTGCTAACTCAGTAAATATTCACTATACATAAAGCAAGCATTGGCTACAACTCTCAAAAGAACTTAAAATCGTCTTCAAAGTGTTTTGCTTTGTTTGACAAAATACTCTTTTGGGATGTACTAATGGACAAAGCTAAAGATCCAAAGAAAGGGAACTTGATCCATTTGAAAGAGGATAGAAGGCTGAAGGAAGCAAATGTAAAAATATGCTAGTACTCACTCAAAAAGTGCTGACTTCCTCCTGTAGGTCATCTCACCAGCCCACCTTGTACCACAAAACAGTGTAATTAAAAACTGCTGATGCTCTGTGCTAGCAAGACTTTTCTCTTTTCAGCCCTTGTTTAGGACTACCAACAAGAGAGAATACATTATATGTATGATTGTGAGTTTATGTCTTACCGAGTGCCTTAAAAATAACGAAACCATAAAACTCCTAGAAATCAGATCAACAAGAGCACTCCTAATCTATTAGTAATAATTAATAAACTCTGAAATTATATTTTATAAGTCAAGGCTTTGTACAAATATCCACACGATACCACTGTAATTAACTACTAGAACTGACACAGTTGCAAGTTGCATGTGTGTGAATGAGATAGATGCCCACATGATCAGACTGACAGTGTATCCTACTCAGTGTAATGCATAAAATTGCCCAGTATAATGAGCATTTTACAAAGTCTAGCTAGAAAGAAACTAGTCATCTCTCCCTCCCTTTCATCTTCTTGCTAAATATACTACCTTTTCTAAATCTCCATGCAAGTATTTGAAGGGCAGCAAGCCTGGGTAAGTTGTGAGGAATTAATTGAACATACAAGGGAATTGCGCTGTGTGCATCTCAATTAACTTACTCGTTAAATAGGTAATGACACTTGACTGTTAAGTTGTGAAGGAACCTGTTTGTTAAATGGATATTGCTACTTATTTAAAGGATATGGTCTAAGGTCTGGCTAAATAATGAGGACTCCAAAGTGTGCAGGAATCTAAACAGTATAACAGGAAAGGCTAGATGACAAAAGGCTGCTCTTCCTCCTGGTTCAGATATTTTCATCTATTTCACAGCATTTGAATTAGAAGATATGTTTTCTCAGATTTGAAGCACTGCTGGCCACAGATATGCAGAGAAGGAGCCAACCACATTCAGATGAAAATCTGCAACTGTCAATACTTATGAAATATGGAAAAAGTTGGTTTTGGTTTGAGATTTGGTTGGTTGACTGGTTTTTGGGTTGTGTTTTGCGGGCAGGGGTCTCCTCTTTCTTCAGTTAATAACCTTTCAGATCTCTTCTGACCCAAGAACAGAGTTAAGATATCAAATATAGTTCTCAAAACAACAACAACAGCTTCATACTACTCCAAAAAGGGACATTTTTGTTTGTTCTTCCATTCCAAAAGTTTCCCTTACATCAGTAGCTTCCTTAATAACAGGGATAACTGAGCTTGAAAGGGTTTTGCTCTGAAATGTCAATGTTGTTTACTTCCTCTGCTCTTCATTTCAGCATTTTGGCCTGAATTTTCCAATCTCGGTCTGTGGGAATCATAAATCATGGGAAATAGATATATAGAAGATAAAATAGTATGGTCCATCTAGTTAGTTTTCAAGGAACTTTGAGTCTGTAGCTCCCTAGTTGTCAACTCCAAGCTTTTTGTCCAATCAATTTTTTATTTTTAAAGGAAGCTAGACTTAAACAAAAAAAAAAAAAAATCATTGTGTTATCTGGTTTTCCCCAAAGTTTGAAGAGAGTATGTTCTGATCTGGAGTTCTGCTTAGGAACATGTCTAATTTTAATTAAAGCAAAGTATTACAGAATGCAAAGGCTGCATTTTTCAGTTTGAATCTCTATTGATACAGACAATCTTATAAACACAGTGACATCTCTCAAAGTGAGACAGACTCTCTAACCTCTTGCAGGGTTCATAAAATCCTGCCCATATGTCGTGTAGCTGCCACTTTACTTTCTCATGAGACAGAAAGTCCTGGCAACCACTTCTGAACTTCAAAGAACGCTTTTTTTAAGAAGGTTTATCAACTAAAAACAAAGATTTACATTGTTTAAAGCATCATCTAAGATTCTTCTTAAGGGATAAATCATTTCCTTAGTACTTAGCTCACACTTCTCAGCTGGATGCTGGGAAACTAAGTGGAAGAGAATGAAGACACATTTTCTCTGCAGATTGTAAGAAAGACTTTGCTCCTTCTTAAGAAATTACACTGGTTCAATGGCTTCTGCTCACTCTCTTCACATGAAAAGGATCAGGGAACAGTTTTGCAAAGTCATTGGGGCAGTTGCAGAAGTTTCATTATCTGGAACTGGAGAATGCCTTTGCAGAAGACAGAGGCTGCTTTTTGAAAGTCCATTTCCAACAGGTGATACATTAGCAGGAGGTCTTCATCTCATAATGCGATTCTGTAAATGAGGGTGGCCCTTGGCTCTGTACAGATTTCATTGAAGCCATCAGAGCTGCACCCAAGGCCAATACGTCCCTTAGAATCTAGTTGCAGGACTGATGGTTAAAGTTTGGCTGCTGTTTTTGCAATGGTCTGACATACTTGCCTGTATGGGTTATGGTCATCTTTTACATTTCTGCATGTGCAATCAACACAAGGGGAGTGGAAAAAGAAAATTTATCTGTCACATGGAAACAGAGGCAAGCATTGCAAGCACAGTGCATTTCAATAAGCCATAATTGCACATATAAATTCATCAACTAAACTTGGGCATGCCATTAGTAGGCCAATTATACTGTAATTGTAACTGACTGCCCAAACAGATGACCATGTGCCAGCCTCCAGCCCACCCAGTTGTCTTTGTGCTGTAGCTCCCACACACAGTGGTGTCTCTGCTCTTTGCTGAAACTATGAAAGTACCAGATGGGTAAATGCCATCAGTTTCTCACTTAAGCCACCAATTCATGCAATTCTATATTTACATTCAGCTTGCCATTATAAAAGCTGTGACCAAGGCCATGTTGTGATGTTTTGTCTCAGTACATAGAGGCAGCCCCCCAGCCCAAAAGCTAATAGCCAAAGACGACAAGCTTTGGAGAAGTGCTGTTGTCCTGCTCCACGTGCAAGAACCCAAGCTCTGGATAGATAAGAGGTTTGCTGATTTCCATAGATACTGATGTTCTTAATTCTGTCTTACGTTGATGGGCTTTGCAATAGCAGTCACTAATGACAGGTTTCCTCAAACTTGAGACACTTTGTTGAAAATAATAACTGATGCACAGAGTCAAAAATAACTGATGCACAGAGTCACTGCCACCAGGCGACTGCACAGAGAGCACGACTGAGCAGAGAGGTGCCTCATCTACCTTCCTGATTTCAGCTGGGAGGAGTCCAGGCCTAAATTAGTCCTATAAGTACTTTACCCAAGATCAGATAAACAGTTTGTAGCAGAGAGAAGAAAGCAACCCTCTCCCCCCTTTTTCTTCACTTTAATTAGATTAGCTTTTTGTGTTATACGGCTTCTTTGTGTAAGTTTGCCCAGAGACTTCTAAATGTACTGATGTCATCAGCAGTGTCTAAATGTCAGTATTTTGATTACTGTTAATATGCATATGTTTCAATAAAATGAATTTATCTAAGAATAAAAATACCTTTTATACAAGATATAGCAATTTTTAGCAATTTATTGATTTAATGTACTTAGTTCAGTGAAAAAATCTGTTCGTTTAAGCTATCTGCCATTAGTTTCAATTAAAATATATTGACCTGAGTAAATGTTGGTTAGATTAAGTGTTGCCTGACTGTGAAAAAATATTTGCTTAAGCAAAAATTGTATGACTATTTAGACATGCATTTTAGGCTGGGGACTCTTCTAGCATCAGTAGAACTGTTTAAGTATCAATAAATTTATTTAAATAGAAATGAAAATATCCTTTCTTAAATTAAAAAAGCTGATTACAGTAATATTGGGACTAGTATGCATATTAATTCAAGTAAAATTGTTTTTGAAATAGTAAGCATCCAGGCAGAATATTGTAACTTGAAAACGCTGGAAATTCAAGCCCTCTCAGGGAAATTGGGCTTTCCTATGGAAAGGCTTTCTTCTTCAATCACAAAGCTAAGAATTCTGGTACCCTCTGAAAAAAAAAAAAAAATTAAATAATAAAATAATCTTGGTAGCCTTAGATAGTAGGACAACACAGGCTAGGACATTCAGGTATTTTAAAGCACCATATGTACATTATTCATGGGTTTAATTTTAATTCAAAGTATCAAAAAATATATATATAGAAATAAAAAAGCATGCAAGCAATAAGGCTGTTACACCAGTCCTTTATTAGTTCTATAAAGATGGGAAGCCCTGGGACTGACCTGCAAGCAGCAGAATACCCTCACCTTGTGATAAAAGATGGACTTGCCTGCCTGACTCTGTCCTCAGTTACTGGCACTCACAGCCAGATGATTATTCCCCGGCATGGCCAGCCAGCGAGCAGGCTGAATCTATCCCACAGTGGTTTGCTCACAGCCATGCAACAATTCAGCTCTAGGGTTCAGATTAAAAAAACTTGGGAGATCTGTAAAGGTAGTTGTACATTTATTCTTCAAAGACATACACTCTGTCCATTTGTACTCTTTACACTAGAGATTATTATTTTAGACACATGTTGTTTATTTTAATCTCATCTATTCAGTTAAAAAAATTTTTTTACAAATCCCTGGATAGAAAGCAGGGCTTTTTTAAATCCTCATGGGTTTGTCTGGGGGAAAGGTACTGCCCAGTCTCCCTCTTTTTTCTGTGTGTGGACACGTGCAGAGAGGAAATCTTGCATTCATTGGTTTTTGTACCTGCCACCTGTCCTGTATTACAATGGCACACTTTGTCTGGTAGAACTGCATTGACTGTGACAGTGCATCTGTATATATACTCCATTCACAAGCACCAGGAGACTGACAATGAAAAGCACCAGCACAGCAGTAAAGCAGTTTCTGGATCGCAAGGGGAGTAGCCAGGGCCACAGCAACACAAAGCTGCGGTGCAGTGTTCAGGGGGATCGCAGTTCAAGCAGGGACACACCAGGCAATTTTGGGGAGTCCATGAGGAACAGGCATGTATACGAAGAACATTTAGGGGCACATTTTCAGTGCAGTGTACGGGAAACGTACAACCTCCACTAGCTTTAGCAGGATTCACAAAGCCACATCCCCACGTCTTATGCTGCAAGTGTCCCCCTGACTGTCAAAAATGCACAGCAATTAAACTATCAGAAGACAGGTATTGAATTCTTAACTAAAAAAGCAACAAGTAATGATTGAAGCTACAAAGGGGTTCCCAAAACAGGAAGGATTACTAAACCCAACCTTTGAAACACTTGAGGGAGGAAAAAAAAAAGGATGAGTACTTCCTTCTCTGTATTTTCTGAATCCCAGATCTTTAAATTACCTTTATATGGTTGCTTTCCAAGATTACCTCTAGAACTGCTAAGGTTAGAAATATATTGGATTTTGCAGTGGAAGCTGAAATTTTAATGTTTCCAAGATCTGTGACCATTAAAAACAAACAAACAAAAAAAAGTCACCAAATACCTGAAGTATCTATCTATCCTGTTAATGACCCAGGCAAATATTTTTTTTTTTTTACATTTAGCAGCATATAATATCCATTAGAGAAGAAATAGATGAAGGGGAAAGACATTGTTGGGTCTTTTTTAAGATGATCCAAGGTGCAGAGAATCTGCAAAGTCCTTTCTCTGAACACAGTACATTTTAAGCAACCATGGTTAATTTATTTGATTGTAGCTCTACTTTCAGACAGGGCTTTATTGTGCAGCTCTTTCCTTTTAGCCATTATCTCTTTCAAGCTGCCATTGGGTCTACCAGTTATATGTAAGTAGTCCACAGTTTTGTTGTTTCCTCTGCTTATAAAGACAAATAATAGTTAACGTTCTCATTTCCAAAATCTTTTTCACTGTTAATTGGAAAAGTGAAAAAAAAAATCTTTATCTGTGTGGGTCACAGCTGTTCTTCAGACAGGGGTTCCTGTATTTTCAGTTAGCTGTTTCCATAAAGATGTGGTTTGAGATTCCTCTTAAACAAAGAACTCCTATTCATTGCCTTCTAGAAGGTTTTGTTTAAATCCTGAAGTAACAATAGTTAAAACCCACTACTATGCCCTTACATAGCAGAAATAGAAATTTATACCTGAAAATGTGATGTATATGAACTTTCACATTGGGGTAGACGTCTCAGACTGTATGTCACATAGCAATTATAACAGCCATTATCATCCAAAAGGAAAAGGTATGCAAGTGTGAAAATGAGAGATTAAATCCAGGTGCATTCCTACGTAGGAATGTATGGATCAGTGAGCAAGTCTTGGGGCAATACAGGGCATGAAAATCAGCTGCAGCACTGAGCAGCCAGCATCATGCATAGTACTTGATTATCAACTGTTAAGCAGAAGTAAGCTGTGAGCTTCGTAAAGAAAAGCACAGATAAAAGGCTGATCTGAGGCACCCTAGAATCCAACACCTTTTCTGGGGCTGGGACATTAACGCAACTCTTTGTTGATTTTCTCCAGCTCTAATTTGGAGGAATCAGCAGAGAGTGGAAAAGAGAAGGAAGAATCAATTCTCTTCCTTGATGTTCATGTTTGCTTTTATTTATTAATGTTCTTATACATTGCCAGTCTTGCTAAACTGGCAAAGGGATTTACAGCACCAGAACAAATCTCTGCTGGCTTTTTACTCCGAGAATGTTAAGAGATTTCTCCTTTCCCATCGAAGTGCGTATTTACCCAGACTGAGTTAGCACTGCAAAACCAGAAAACTACCTACCAAACAGGGATTTCTGACTTAAAATATACAGGGACCTTTCCCCCTCATCTTCCC